>NW_027495849.1:0-213873 GCF_021521415.1 Bidens hawaiensis
TTTACATCATGTTATATATATTTGAAAAGGCTAATGTATTGTATGGAGGCAATTGCTACAACTATTGTCCTTAGCGGAATAGGTTAAAGTGAGGATAAAACACTCAAAAGGTTGGGGCAATCGCTGATACGATTAAAGATGCGAGTTTTGGAAGACGTTGAAAATATTTTGGCTATTACAAAACTCATTTGTTTGGTAATCAAGTTTTGTGACGGTGAAGGTACCAAGATGGAAGAAATTTATGAAAAGATGAACAACATGCCAGGTGAAATTAAATATATTATAAGGGAAAATAAATACTTAATCTATTACCTGCAAGTTAATAAGATTATCGTGGCTAGGTGGAACAACATGACAATTCCACTTCATTGTTTGGGTTTGCTTTAAGTCCTAAATTTTATGATAAACATTATCTTGAAAAGTTGGCACCCGGTGGGATTGAAAGAGTTTCTCCTAACAAAGACAAATAAGTTGTGATCAGTGTGACGGAGGCGTTTCATAGAATTGCGGAAAATGAAGCCAAAGAAAAAGTATTACGAGAACAATTTGCAGCATTTCATATGAAGAAAGGAATTTATTCTAGGACCTCAATGCAAGCCGATGCCGTGACAATGGACGTAATTGATTGGTGGGCTACATATGGAGCGGAGACTCCGGAATTGGCGGAAGTAGCAAAAAAAGTACTATCCAAAGCGGAACCGTTTAAATTACAAGAGAGCGGCTAAACTGATATTTGTTCATTCCAAATACCAGTTTTTCGTATTATTATAAATCCACAACCCCCCCCCCCCCCCCATCACCACTAAAAAGTGGGACATGAATCTGGAAAGCTCATACATATATATATATATATATATATATATATATATATATATATAAGATTCAAGTGCTCGCTTAGAGGAAATGGTGTGGGATGATCTTGATGGTGAAGGCATTCACAAAGGAAAGGGAAAAGGCCTCTGCTAGATTGGTTTGAACGTTTATGTTTCCATTTTCGGTTTGTTCATGATTAGAATATGGATTTTGTATTTTTGCAATTTGGCTATTAGTAATTTAGACTTTTATGTTTCAGTTCTATGTTTTGTTCTTGAATAGAATTTGGATTTTGAAATTTGTTCTTTATTTCACGTTATGGTAAATTGAATTTGATACATTTTGTTTTAAATGGGGATCCGGGAACACTGAACCAGATTATACGGAACACTGTATCGAACTATACCGGTTCGTACCGAAATGGACCTACCCCTACGTACCGAATACACCCCTACTAGCGAATTGCGTTCCCGATTCTCGTTCTTGTACCGGAGCGAACCGTGATCTATGTGACTATACTTCTGCTCCACTCTAAGAATCCACAAATTGGTCAAATCCAGACCAACTTTGAAAAAAAGAAATTTGAAAAAAAAAAACATTAAAATTTGAAAAGATATACTTATTGTGAACTGTGAAGAGACCAGTGACATAATAGACTGTGCTTATTATATGTCGTGTAGATTTGTAGAGATGAGATAAATATAAAAATAAAAAAAGAAATGAAAAGGATGAAGTGTCAAGTGATATAAATTAGTTATATTACTTTTTATGGCATGGTCCATAAGTTAATTTAGTAGGATTGTTGAAGACGAAACAAACATATCTCAAGAATACTTCATGGCCACTTAGGAATTCACCACCTCTGAGTTGCAAAGCGGGCAGATCATGTGGGTACAATTACGATGGGTTGAGATACAAATAGCATCTTTTGATTCTTTTAGTACCCGTAGAACCCATGGATCACGTTGACACCAAAACAACCCCCCCTTGTTACTTATATATTTTTTGTGGAGATTCAGTGTGTGATATATTACTGCTAAAATATCTAAATTACTTTTTTTTAAACGAAGATTGTGTGTTTTTAAAAATCAAGTCCCAAGCCAATAAAATAAACGAATAAAGAAATACCAAACTTCACTTATTATTATATCAAGTAAACTAGCTCAAAACTTTTATACAATAAAATTTGAAAGATGATAGTGGTGGGTGATATCTAACTCAAATTTGTTAGATCTATTTATACTAGTTTAGCCAACTTGCCAACTATAGTTCATTATATGTCCAATTACTTGACATAAATGTCTAACCACCAAACTTATGGCCAACTACATTAGTTATGGCCAACTACATAAGCTAATGCCAACTACATTAGTTAATGTCAACTACTATATATCCTCTTAATGCCATACACCATAATGAGATACTAAGGCCCAGACCCGACATGTCCGACTCGGTTATTACCAGCATTCACACCCTTGATTTCCGAGTTGGATTTCGGGAGGTCTTCAACTTCAAGTAACTTACGCATCTCCTTGAACTTTATTTTTCCAAGCCCTTAGGTTAGAATATCAGCTCGTTGTTCTTTCCCGTTTATATGCTCGACCACTACATCCCCTTCTTCAACAACATCTCGACTCACCACAACTTTCTTTGTGGTCGGGTCGAACAAACGAAAAGCCATGGATCCATGCTCGTTTCCAAGATACACCAATTTCTTACTCAGATCATCGAGTTTCGTTAGGTGTTGGGTTAGGATTTTTGCGAATGCAATGCAACCAAATCCTTGAATTATATTCGGTTTTCGTTCTTTGAATGCTTCATATGGAGTCTTGTATTTTACCGCTCGGGTTGTTACTCGGGTTAGAACATAAGTCGAATGTCTAACCCCTTCACCCCACATAACTCGTGGTACATTCCGAGCCTTCAAAATACTTCTCGTCTTCTCTATTAAAGTTTGATTTCTCCACTCTACCACACCGTTTTGTTGAGGTGTGTATGGGGCGGTGAGTTGACGAGCTACCCCGTGTGACTTGCAAAATTCCATGAACTCTTGAGAAGTAAATTACCCACCCCGATCCATGTGAAACGTTTTATTTTCACTCCGGTCTCCGATTCTACATTTGTTTTGAAACTTTTGAACACGCCAAATGCTTCGTCTTTCACCTTCAACATAAACGACCACATATATCGGCTAAAGTCATCAATCAAAACAAATACATACTGGTTCCCCGTTAAGGTAGGTGGGGCGATCGGACCGCACAAGTCCCCGTATATCAACTCCAAAATCTTTGAAGCCCGAAACGAGGCTTGGTCCGGAAATGAGTCCCTCGATTGCTTTCCCATTTGGAAGGCTTCACATACTTCATGTGTCGGGTTTATAGTCGGTAACCCAACCACCAGTTCTTTGTTTGCCATTTACTTCAATGAGTTAAAATTGACATGACCTAATCGATCATGCCATGTTTGGTTAACCGGTCTTCGTTTACGTGTAAACACATATTCTTTGCAACACGGATCTTGACCTTGTATAGTCGGTTCATCTTTGGTACTTTCATGAATAGCCTACCGCTACCATCATACATCCAAAAATCGTTCTTTTTTAAAAGAACCCCACAACCATTATCCGTAGCTTGACCCAAGCTTAAAATATTACACCGAAGACTTGGTATAAAATAAACATTAGTAATTTGTTTTACTTCTCCGTTGTTGCAATGTAACATTATAATGCCTTTTCCCTTGATTTTGACTTGGGAATTATCACCAAAATAGACTCGGCCTATCACTCTTTCACAAAGCTTAGAAATGAATGACCGCTCTCCCGTCATGTGATTTCTAGCACCATTATCGAGGTACCAAATCCCTTCTTCCGGTCCTTCGGATTAATACCGACTTGGTAAAACTTTCTCCTCGTTTAAGTAGACCGACTCATCTACTTTTGGTAACATCATAAGGGTCTCGTGGCCTCGGTTAGATTTGCTTCCTTCCTTCGTTCAGGACAAGAGGAAACGAAATGAGCTATCTGGTAACATCGGTAACATTGTAACTTTAACTGATCTTTACCCTTATGGTTTTCATCAGTTTGTTGTTCGAAGTTGTCTCGGGTACCCCAGTTTTGGCCATTATATCTATCTCGACCCCTACCCCGATTTCCACCGGTTCCTCATCCCCTTCCTATACTTGATTCAAATTCCATTTATCGGAATAATGAAACGATAGATTACCTTGATCTACGGATTGCGGTTCTTCGTCTTTGGTTCGTTCTTCATAAGCCTTGAGCCGACCCACTACGTCTTAAAACCCAACAGTCTTTAGATCTAGAATTTTTTCAAGTGAACTAACAATATGAACAAATCGACAAGGTAAGCTTATGAGAAATTTCTTGACAATTTTGTGCTGCTCGAAAGTCTCTTCGAGCGTGGCAGAATTCAAAGTGATCTCTGATATTTTGTTTGTGTAATCATTGATCTTTTTTGAATCTTTCATCGTCAAGGCATCAAACTCAACGATCAATGTTTTGAGCCTTGCTTCTGTTACCCTTTCGGCTCCTAGATGTCGGGTTCAGATTGCTTCCCACATCTCTTTTACCGAGTTCAGACTGCCGACTTGCAAGATCTGTTGTTCGGGTATGGATTGGAAAAGTAGGGCAGTCGCCACGTTATTTATCTTTGCATCAGCCGTCCCAGGATCTATCGCATCACATACGCTATGCACATTAAAAATAACCTTCATGCGGAGTGCCCATACTTTGTAGTTTGTTGCTGTTAACATCGGGCATTCAAACGAGCCCGAGCTACCGCCCTGCTTGGCTAGCAGCGGTGGTGTAATTGAGTCACCCATGACTGATCAAACCCAACTTGTTTGAACAATCTTTGATTAAACCTAGCTCGTTCAACCAAAGTATCAACACCTCGTTTTCTCTCCTTGGCAGCAACGAACGCTTATCGATTTTCCTTTGAACGTCTCTGATACCAATTCAAGTCCCAAGACAATCATATAAACGAACAAAGAAATACCGAACTTCACTTTTTATTATATGAAGGAAACTAGCTCAAAAGTTTTATACAGTAAACTTTGAAAGATGATAGTGGTGGGTGATATCTAACTCTAAATTGTTAGACCTATTTATACTAGTTTAGCCAACTTGCCAACTATATTCATTTATGTCCAACTAATTGACATAAATGTCCAACCACCAAACTTATGGCCAACTACATTAGTCATGGCCAACTACATAAGTTAATGCCAACTACCATATAGCCTCTCAATCTCATACAACATAATGAGATACTTAGGCCCAGATCCGACATGTCCGACTCGGTTAATTACCAACAAAACATACAGTTTGGGTGACTTTTGATTGCCAAACTAGTTTCTTGTTATATTTGTCTGATACATTAGAAATTAAGCATACCTCAAATCAAGCAATTCATAAGTAAACAGGTTAAAATTGTTCTTTATAAAAAAGCTAGGGATTTGCTGGTATAATAAATAAACAGAAAATGGAATTAAGATAATTGTTTTGGATAAAAATCTACTAAGGATAATGTATCCAAATTCGTTTAGTGAGGATTAGTGCTATGGTGATAATGATGTTTATGTGAATATAGGGGAGGTGAACACCGTGATTTGTTGCGAGGAAAAAATCAGATTAAAGGAAAAAAGCCCTGGGTGATGACAACTTGTCTATCACCAATTTATTAATATCAAAATCGGGTTACAATTGGTGGAGTTTATGATCAAAGATTACAAGAATAGCTAAGTGTGTGAACTAGCTGCTAGAGAGAGCTCTCGTCAAAATGTTTGCGAGTCTCAGTTGTATCTGTATGTATGTGTCGTGACCTAACTTTGATCATAATCTCGGTATATAACAAACGAAAATAACAACTAACTACTAGGTCCTATTAATCGGTCATCTCTCCACTCACTTCCTTCGTGCCATTTGACCACGTGCTTTAGAAGTCCATTAGCGAAATAGGTGGTGGACTAAGTCTTGGAGCCGTTATACCTGGCTAACACATCACCATTCAAACACAATTATTAGTATACATATATTACCGAGGATCCCTGATTCTTCATAATCTGGAACATATCTCAAGGATAATCTATCCAAAAAATAGTCAAGAATAACGGATCCTCAATGTAAAATTCATGCCCTAAACAATTGCCCCCAAAATGGCGGGTGACTGTGAAACACAGCTGTTATTTTGAAATTTAAATCCCTGCCAAAAGTAGATGATTAGACGTGTGTCGGGAAGTTATTATCGATAAATTTATAATTGTTCACCGCCTATATATGCGATTATCATAAGCATCTTATAACCACACAATCCAGCTGTCACTCAGGTATCCTTCTTTCTTTTCTTTTCATTTTCTCAATCATGTCTACTATTTCTGCTTCTTCTTCCTCCTCTGACAAGACCGAACCCAATGAACTCCGTTCGCAAGGTATCCTTGTAGCCCCATATTCCGAGATCTGTAAGTTCACAGATCCAGAAATTGACAACATTCAACCACTTTTTCCCGACAACACCATTTTCCGACCCTTCGACTCTACAACCCGCAGCGATTGTACATCAAAGAACTGGATTTGTTTTCCAGCCCAACCGTTCTTGATAGGCTTCAAATACCCTTTTCCTGATTTTACCCAAAGTCTTTTCACCTTGACCGGAATCAGCTACATCCAGACCATGCCTATGTTATGGAGGGTCCTTCATGCTATAGAAAGGATAATCGAGGAAGAAGACGTCGTGTTTGGCTTGTCAGGGTTAGCGTATCTGTACACCCTGGTCACCCATGGTTCCAAACGTTATGTTTTTAAATTGAAACCTCGTCAAGTGATTCCTATCTCCAAGGTTACTCAGAACGATACACTCTGGATTAATCAATTTTTCTTCGTAAAAAGGTATTCCATTCCGGATGGACCCGATCTTCCCAAAAGGTGGATCTAGAAGGGTAGGATTTAGGATCCTTAGGTTGCATATGTAGGATACTTGATTCTTTTGCTAATACTCCTCTTTCCTTGTGTAGTTGAAAACTTTGCTTTGCTGTCTGAGCTTCCTGGAGTTGAAGAGAGAGTCAAGAAATTCTTGGCACTAGATCCAACAATCCGAACCTTTCAAGCTAAGTTTGTCGAATATTTTCAGGAGTCAAACTCAGAGTCAAAAATGTCAAGTAAGTATCTTTATAATTAAGTTTAATATTGATAAAATAAAAAAAATTGTAAACTTATATGTGAATCCTTGTTTACAGGCGCTCAGAAGTCAGGAAAACCCGCATCCAAGTTTTCTCTTGAGGATATTGATTGCATGTTTGTGAAGAAGGAGACTTTCTAGTCCACCCCAATATCCGAGCCTCGTCCAGTCATGACCCGAGCCAAGTCATGAGCAATAAGGAAGAAAAGCTCTGAACTTGAGAACCCATATGACATTGAGAAACAGCTCCTAGAGATGTTGAATGCTGTGAGGATCCTTTGTCCTCTTAGCCTTTGCTGATAAATTATGTATTCTCCTAATCTTGTCTTATTTTCTTATATAGGCTGTCAACTCTGCTCGAGGCCATCATGAGAAGATTGTTGGAGAATACGAGGAGACCCTTGCTGGGATGAGGTCCATGGCCGCTGCAAAGGATAAAGCGCTTTCCAAGTTGACCAGATAGAAGAAACTAGCCGAGGATCACGCATCCACACTCGCAGTTCAAATGCAGGAGGAGATCAACTAGGCTACCAATGAGGTGAAGATTTGGGCAGCCAAATCAATTTTGTTAGCCAGGATCAAGCTGGTAACTGAAGCCAATGATCCATCTTTTGACAAATCTTCATGGGACATAGCTCAGTGGAAGCAATCCTTGGCAGATTTGGGTGGTGGCGAGGATGAAGAGGAAGGTGAGATGGACGATGCGAGTGGAGCAGGTGCAAGTGGAGTGAAGGAGACAGATGAGGCTGAAGATAGAAAAGGAGCAGCGGCAGAGGGTGAAGAAGCTGCATGAACGGGCGATAAAGGATAATGAAGACAAGGCCCGAGCCTGTTTTCTTTTTATTTTGATAATCTTTTATGGATAATTTTATGGTTTGTAATAGACAATAGTAATTAGGGTAAAGGATCCATGATCCTTAAGACAATTCTCAGGGGTAGGAAAGGTGGAGGGATCCTCTGTTTGTTGGGATGAAGCCTTTGATGCCCCTGTTTTTATTTTCCTACACTCTATGAATCGGTTAGTAACACCTGCTTAACCCAGGTGGATGGTCCATCTTTCATATGGTGAAATACGGGTTAAGGATTTTTGGCAAATCCAAGTGGCTTATGATTAATAACAACTTAAAACTTTTGACTACTCGCTTGTTACTGTTATTCTGAAAGTATGTCCGATATAGCTTTAGCTCTATTGAAAGTTTTAAGAAATAATTTTATGGAAAACTTCAGGATAGAATATCCTTGTAAAAGTAATTTAAAGATTTCAAATCCTTAAACAAAAAGGTGTATAAGGATCCTAGACAAACAAATGTAAAGTGGCAAACAGAAACCATACCATGAGGTCTAATTAGTCCTAGGTTACTATAAGTAACGATCCTTCCATGATCCTTGTAGAAGTAAGCTAAGGATTTCGAATCCATAAGTCTTGATACTCGTAATTGAACTTAGGACATCTGTTGCAAATAACTTATAAGATTAATTGGGGTTAGACCCATCAAATTAGGGACAAGCCTACAAATAAACTAGATACAAGCCCGTGCAACTGGGACAAGCCCGTGAACTGGGGATAAGCCCGTGAACTGGGGACAAGCCCAAACTAGGGACAAGCCCAAACTGGGGACTGGCCGAAGATACGGATGTTAACTGGGGACTCGCCCAACCCAGGATTTAGCCCAAACGTGAGATAATATGAAAATGTTATAAACCGGTGGTATGGTACGTCTTTCATAAATCGTAGGATCCTCCATATAGCCGAAGACAACGAAATTGTCAGCCACTAAGCGTGTACTGGTCCCGCTTCCCCGGACTATACATTGGATAGCGTGCGCTCCAGGCGAGAGTGTAGAAACTCTAATTTACAAGAAAGGTGAAAACCTTTAAACCTTGGAAGATATGACCATCGGGGGTCATACCTTAATCGTGGGCTAGGCCAAAGAAAATAGTATGATACCTTAAATGTGAAGGAGAGGTGGCCAACCTCTTAATCATTGAATATGTTTATAATATCCTGCACTGTTACTTAAAACTTGGAAAAAAATGTTAAGAATATGTTATGCTTAAACTAATAAAAACCTTAAATGAATAAGTGATCAGAAAGATATTACCAATTTTAGGATCCTTGATCCTAGAAGGATATTCGATCCTCAGAGGATAATTGATCATGATCAGAAAAAATACTTCTTGAGGTGGATAGCATTCCATGCTCTTGGTAACCTTTTCCTGCCTCTGACTCGATCAGATAAGGGCCTTCCCATTTGAGTGCTAGCTTGCCATCTGTCGGATTAGTTGTATTTGGGAAGGCTTTCCTCAAGACTAGATCGCTTTCTTGAAATCTTCTTATTCTTATACTTTTGTTGTATGCCCCATCTACCGTTTGTTGATATGCCACCATCCTGATCTTGGCTAGGTCTCTAAGTTCTTCAACAGTATCCAAGTCTTCGAGAAGGATTTCTTTATTGGCTTCAGGTTCACGAATGCTTGTTCTGGCTGTAGGGACCACCATCCCTTTAGGATGCACTGGAGTAGAGGTAATCATCTTGATGCCCCAACTATCAAAAAAGTTAGTGGTTATTTTCCCTATAAACTGGGAACCATTGTCACAAATAATTTCTGAAGAGATAGCAAATATAATAATAATATTTCTTTTAATAAAAGATATCACCTCTTTTTCGTGTACTTGAACAAAATCTTCTCCTTCTATCCACTTTGAAAAGTAATCAGTCATTGCAAGCATGAATACTTTTCCTCCAGGGGCTTTAGGTAGCTTACTTACGATATCCATGCGCCACTTCATGAAAGGCCATAAGGAGTGTTTCGGTCAAAAATTAGCAAGGTAATTTTGTGATCAAATTCGTATGTGAGGTAAAGTGCTTGATCAAGAACAAAGTGAACACAATGATTTGATTTCGAGGGAAAAAGCCATTGATCGTGAGGATATCCAGCACAAAAAACCCCCCGGACGGTGAAAACTATCACCGTCTCTTTTATTAATAACAAAAAGGGTGATTACAAGTGGTGGAGTTGATAATTGCTCGAATACAAAGTGTTACAATGAGTTCTGATCGCTATGAATGTGAAGTGTGTGTGTGTTACATGTGTTTTTCTAACTGATCATAGCAGCCTTTATATACTGAAAATCCCTAACTAACTCTCCGAGTATCCCGAAATTGAAAGAGTCGTCCAATATAGCCGTTGGGGCACTCTTCTTTTGAGTCTATCCATGTTCATAACTGTTCATCCCACGCCTTTGACCGATTCTTTTGGGAGTTACTCATCAAACGTGGTCCCACACGTGCTAATATTAATTATAAGTGCGAGATTTCAACATAATAGTCAATATTTGACCATTAACCATTACTTGGCCCTTAATCCTAGCGGTTATAGCTCATTCCACACGTTTTATTTAACCACCATCCGTGTATTTCGCATGGACTAAATCAACAATTAATATCAGCAATTATAAATCAACACCAAGAGAGAAATATCTATTTATTACCATTAATACTCAGGATACTAAACTTATTTGATAATACTGAATATATTCGGGATCCTGAGCATATTTAGGATCCTGAGCTGATCCAGGATCCTGAGCTGACCGCAGATCTGACTATAAAATTTGAGTCATAACAATTGTCCCCAAAATTTGACAGCTGTTTTTATCAATTTCAGCTGTTAAATTTTCTAATGATAAACTGTTTTCCATGTAGCACCAAAATTTTATGATTTAGCACCGACTAAAGTTGGCACCTTTTCGAGAATAGATCAGTCCTTCAATTCTGGGGATATACTGATAGACCTGCAATGTTAAAATTTTCCTGAAAATAAACTCAGAAATTCTGGCGACAAGGCCCAAATAAACTGGCGACAAGGCCAAACAAAACTGGCGACAAGGCCTAAATAAACTGGCGACTAGTACTCAATAAACTGGTGACTAGGCCTAAACAAACTGGCGACAAGGCCTAAACAAACTGGCGACAAGACCCTTAGAAGAGGTGAAAACCCCTTAAACCATAGGAATAAACTGGCGACAAGGCTTTTAGAAGAGGTGAAAACCCCTTAAACCTTAGGAATAAACTGGCGACAAGGCCCTTAGAAGAGGTGAAAACCCCTTAAACCTTAGGAAATGGTACATCTACCATAAACTTGAGATTCAAACCAATAGCTGAGGATAACGAGGTAACAAGTCACTATATTTCATGTGCTGGCCCCGTCTCTCGAACTACGGCTGAATAAACGTGCGCTACAGGCGATCTTAAGAAGAGGTGAAAACCCCTTAAACCTTAGAAGGCATTGAATAATACCTTAACTGGCAACAATGCCCAAAGAAACTGGCGACAAGGCCCAAATAAACTAGCGACAAGGCCCAAATTAATTTCATTCCATGCGGGGATACCACATGACTTCGGGCTAGAAAACACTTAAATCTAGGTGAGGGGTGGGTGTTAGCCTTGCTAACACCCCTCCGATGCTTAAGTCAGTAACATGATAAAGGAATAATAATATTGAAAATGAATAAAAATGTAAATTCAAATACATACCTTAGTTGTTTAACATCACTATTAAATTTCTCAGGATAGCAATTATATTCAGGATAGAAGTCTTACATAAAATATTTTTTGAGGTGGATAGCATTCCAAGCCTCGGTAACAAGTCACCATCCAAAGTAGACAATCTGTATGCCCCATTTCCTGCTTCTAACTCAATCAAGTAAGGACCTTCCCACTTTGGTGCAAGCTTTCCGTCCGCAGGATTTGTAGTATTCTGAAAAGCTTTTCAGAGAACTAAACCCCCTTCTTGAAATCTACGAACCCTGATATTCTTGTTGTAGGAA
This sequence comes from Bidens hawaiensis, assembly GCF_021521415.1. NCBI lineage: Eukaryota > Viridiplantae > Streptophyta > Magnoliopsida > Asterales > Asteraceae > Bidens > Bidens hawaiensis. The sequence continues at coordinate 11,833 of NW_027495849.1, forward strand.
TTTGCTATCTTCTACTGATAAGAGGCCATTCTGATCTTCGCTAAATCCCTGATCTCTTCTACTGCGTCTAGATCTTCAAGTAGACTTTGAGTATTATCTTCGGGATTTTGATGACTGACTCTGGCTGTAGGGATAACCATCTCCGTAGGGATAACTGCTTCAGACCCAAATACTAATGAGAAAGGAGTCTGACCAGTAGCATTCTTTGAAGTGGTCTTGTCTACCCAAAGAACAAAGGGTAGTTCCTCGGCCCATTTTCCTTTCTTAGACCCCAACTTTTTCTTCAGGTTATTGATAATGATTGTGTTGCCCGGCTCGGCCTGACCATTAGCCTGAGGATGGACAGGTGTTGAGGTGATCATCTTAATTACCCAACTGGCACAGAAGTTGGTGGTTCTCTTGCCATGAACTACGAGCCATTATCACACACTATCTCAGTCGGGATTCCAAATCTTGTCAGGATATTGCGCTTGATGAACGAGATAACTTCTTTCTCTCTGACTTGAACAAAAGCTTCCGCTTCAATCCACTTCAAGAAATAATCCGTCATAGCCAGCATAAAGATTATTCCTCCTGGAGCTCTTGGTAGTTTCCCCACAATATCCATACCCCACTTCATGTAAGGCCAAGGGGATATAACAGGATACAAGGGTTCTGCTGGCTAGTGTAAAATGTTGCTATGTCTTTGGCATGCATCACATTTATGAGAATAATTCATAGCATCCCTCTTCATCATTGGCCAAAAATATCCTGTCTTCAGGTTTTGGAGAATAGTGCTCTGCCCTAGTGTGATTCCCACAGTCTCCTTCATGGATATCTTGAAGAACTTCTTGAGCTTCTGCCTCCTCCAAGCACCTAAGATATGATCCTGCAAGAGATTTCCTGTATAATATATCATTCATTATAGTATATGGGATTACCTTTGTTCGAAAAGCCCTTGGGTTTTCATCCTTGGGGATAACTCCATCCTGAATATATCTCCTGATTGGGATAATCCAAGAATTTTCGTTATCTTCAGGATTTTTTACTCCCATATCTTCATCATCGTCTGATACTTCGTTGACACCTTTCTCTCCTATTGCTGGGCTCAGGATATGTATGATAGGAATCTTGACACCTTCCGGCATCCTGAAGGATAAAGCTAAATATGCTAGGGCATCTGCTTCAACATTCTCTTCTCTTGGCACCTATGAAATATCAAACATTTCGAAACACTTTGCTAGTTTTTTCACTAGCTCTAAATATTTCATTAGTTTTTCTCCTCTAACAGTATATGAACCTTTAAAATGATTAGTTAATAATAATGAATCAACATGTACTTGAATAAACCTGATTTTCATGTCGATTGCTAGTTGTAATCCTCCTATCAAAGCCTCATATTTTGCCTCATTATTTGTGGCTTGAAATCCGTAGGATATGGATTGAGGTATAATGTCCCCCTGAGGAGATTTCAACAGGATCCCGAGACCTGTTCCTCTAATATTTGAAGCACCATCAGTGTATAGAGTCCACTTATCTTTGGTTTCTTCAAGTTGTTGGACTTCCAAGTCTGCTTCTTCTTTAAGTTCACTGGTGAAATCAGCCACAAAGTCTGGAAATGCCTGGGATTTGATGGCAGTCCTAGGTTCGTATGCTATATCATATGCACTCAGCTTTACAGCCCACTTTGCCATCCTACTTGACATTTATGGTTTTCTCAAAACAGACTTAATAGAGTAATTAGTTTTAACAAGAACAAGATGAGTTTCAAAATAATGTCTAAGTTTAGTATATGCCGTAATAAGTGCTAAAATTAATTTCTCAAGATAAGAATACCTGGTTTCAGCATCCAATAGACTTTTACTTACATAATAGATGGGATGTTGTTGACCTTCTAGATCCTTGACTAAAACTGCACTCACAACATTATTTGATACAGCTAGATATAGAGATAGAGGTTCACCTTCTTCGGGTTATACCAGTAGAGGAGCAGAGGAAAGATAAGCTTTTAAGTACATTAAAGCTTACTCATGCTTACTGGTCCACTCGAACTTCTTGTTTTTCCTCAGGATATCATAAAATTCTTTGCACTTTTCTAAGGATTTGGATATGAATCTGTTGAGTGCCGCTATCCTTCCAGTTAGCCTTTGAACATCTTTGACTGATGCTGGGGATTTCAGATTCAGGATAGCTTGTATCTGCTCTGGACTTGCCTCTATCCCCCTTTTGGTAACCATATATCCCAAGAATTTGCCAGCCTTCACTCCGAAATGGCACTTTGCAGGGTTCAGCTTCATGTTGTATTTGTCGAGGATATCAAATGCAGTCGTGAGATCTTGGAGGTGATCCTCAGCTTTCTTGGACTTCACTACCATATCATCGATGTAAACTTCCATCGTGTCCCCCAGTTGCTTTTTGAACATCATATTAACTAACCTCTGATAGGTTGCACCTGCATTTCTAAGTCCAAAGGGCATAGAAATATAACAATAAATACCTGTGGGAGTCATGAAGGCCGTGTCTTCTTGATCTGAGGGATCCATTTGGATTTGCTGAAATCCTGAGGATGCATCCATGAATGTCAGCATTTCGTGGCCAGCTGTAGCGTCTACCATAGAATCTATGTGTGGTAGAGGGAATGGATTCTTAGGGCGGGCCTTATTGAAGTCTGTGAAATCCACACAAACTCTCCATTTGCCATTCTTTTTCTGTATAACCACCACATTTGCTAGCCATCGGGGATATTGGACTTCCCTGATCATATTTGCCTTCAAAATTCTTTCAACTTTTTCTTGGATAATTATGTTTCTCTCAGGTGCAAATTTTCTTCTCTTTTGATGGATTGGCCGGAAAGAATTATCAATTCCAAGTTTATGTATTATAATATCTTTGGAAATACCTGCCATATCTTCATGTTTCCATGCAAATGTTGACAGTCTTGACTCGAGGAAATCGAGCAATTTTGACTAAATATCCTCAGGAATGCTCGTTCCTATCAGCACTTTGACTGCAGGATCCTCGGGATAAGTAAGTACTTCTTTAATTTCTTGTTCCCTAGCCTCCATTACGTCGCATGCTGGCTTCTGTAATTGTTACGCCTGCTGGGATTTAGCAGTTCACTTCATAGAAGAGGTGTAGCAATTCTTTGCATCTTGTTGATCACTGATGATTTTGATAACTCCCCACGGACTTGGGAGTTTCACACATTGGTGATAAGTGGAGGGGACTGCTCCCATGTCGTGTATCCAGGGCCTGCCTAATATAATATTGCAACAAGATAAACAGTCAATAACACAAAATTTTTGCATTTTATTTACCCCTTCAACATATACTGGGAGCTTGATATCCCCAATAGTGTTCTTAGTTTCTCCACTGAATCCAACCAATACCGAGGAACTGGGGATAATCTCATCCTCAGGAATATTCATCTTTTTTAGTACATCTAGTTGAATAATGTTGACAAAGCTTCCACCATCTATGAGAATCCTGCGCACATAATGGTTAGCCACATATAATGTTATTACCAAAATATCATGATGAGGATCCTGAATATTGACTCTATCGCTTTCATCAAAGGATATGGTCTTTGCTTGAGTGAGCATGGATGTCTTTGTTGGTCTGTCAACCACTTCTAACTTTCTTTGGTCAGCATTTCTTTTTGCAGCAGAATAAGAGGTTTCACAGATGTCTGATCCTCCGGATATGAACATGATTGTTTTTGCATCCATTGGTGGAGGAGTCGGCTCTTTAGGAACTTTTTCAGGATTTTGCTCTCTTCCCTTTTTCCTGCCAAGTGACTCTTTCAAGTGGCCCTTTCTGAGTGCAATGCAATCATCAGTCAAGTGCCCAAAGTCTTCGTGGAAGGCACGCCACTTTGATTTGTCTTTCCAGGCTCCTTGTTTTTCCATCTTCTTTGACCATCTGGCATTCTCACCTAAATCCTGCATGGCACACATTAATCCGCAAATATCAAAAGAAAAACAATATTCGGAGACCTTAGGATATTCTTCATCATCTTCATCATCTACTGCATTTATCCTGGGGTTATCAGGCTTATAGTAAGGCTTTGATCGATGTGATTTTCCCGGAGATTCGGCCTTCCTGTTCGTCTGGTCAAACATCGGGATATCGATCTTTTTAAAGTTTTTCTTATCATCTTCTAGCCTAATAAACCTCAGGGCTCTGCTTTTTTCTTCATCTAATGACCTGCATGGAGTCATAACAAGATCATCATAGAAAGAGGAGTCTTTCTCTAACCCCAACTTAAGAGCTTCCACTACCGAAGCAGGATTCAGAATCGGAATCTCCAATGACTCCTTGCTAAACCTGGTAATAAAGTCTCTCAAGGATTCACCAGGATTCTAGGTAACCCTGTAAAGATCACCTGTCATTTTCTCAAATGTTCTACTACAAGAAAACTGGTTATTGAACAAGTTAATTAAATGTGAAAAGGAAGTGATAGTATTAGGAGGAATACTCAGTAGCCATTTCATGGCTGCTCCAGTCAAGGTATGCCCAAATCCTTTGAAAGACACGCTTCCTTGATTTCCATAGGGATTGGGTTGATCTCCATGCGCTCTCTATACTGTGCAACATGTTCCTCGGGGTCCGTCGAACCATCATATAGCTTCACATTTGGGGTTTGAAACCGTTTAGGGATCTGTACGTACCAATTGATGGTACAAATCGGGATACTCTGTGACTATCAGTGGGAACTTTAGCTATGGGACGGATTACACCAGGAACATTTGATATCATATTCTTGAGCTTCTGTAATTCCCGGGCAAAACTTGAAATTATGCCTGCATCCTGCAAAAATCCTTGATTAGCATCAAAGGGAATTGTATTGAAAGTGTTACCCTGATTAATATTCTGAGGAGCGGTCTGGGTGTTGTAGCTTGCATTCCCAAACACAGTATTTCCTGGAGTGACAAATGGGGTGGCCGAAGTGTTATCCTGCATCGGGATGAAGTCTCCCTAGTGCACCTCAGAGGACCCCGCAAACTGCTTAGTCTGAGCAAATGGTTGCTGAGGATTGAAGGACCCTGATAGAGGCCCTTTTGAGAATCCTACTTGTTGCTGAAATCCTGAGGATAACGTCTGCTGATAAAGACCTAAGGATTCCGTCTGGTGGGACAATCCTGAGGATCCCACCTGATGGGACAATCCTGAGGAATGATGAGGATCCAGGGTTGTACGCCATGGCCGACTCCGGACGCACCAATCCTGAAGATCCTGGAGGAGTAAAATCCGGAGATCTCGGGATTAGTGGTGTAAATTCTTCCACTGGCTTTTTGGTATTCCTCATATCTTCTAGTTCCTTCACAAGCATCTGGTTGGTCTTATTCTGGCGATCCATCTGTTCCTATAACCGTCTATAAAGAGACAGCAGATCGTTTTTGGACACCGTGATGGGATCTTGGGGAGACGGCCTTGATCCCGAGAACACGGGAGTAGAAAGTTTCTTCTGAGTGTTGTCAGGTTTCTTCGGGATACCACCAGCAAGAGGAGGAGGCATAGAAGGCCTCACGGAGGAGTCTGAAGCTGCGGCAGAAGAAGAAATATTCTTGCGTTGGGAAGACATGTTGTGGGTATTGAAAGTAGGGTTTAGTTTGAGGGTTGATAATGATCAAAGCACCATTTGCCCCACGGTGGGCGCCAAATTGTTTTGGTCAAAAATTAGCAAGGTAATTTTATGATCAAATTCGTATGTGAGGTAGAGTGCTTGATCAAGAACAAAGTGAACACAATGATTTGATTTCGAGGGAAAAAGCCCTTGATCGTGAGGATCTCCGGCACAAAAAACCCCCAGACGGTGAAAACTATCATCGTCTCTTTTATTAATAACAAAAAGGGTGATTACAAGTGGTGGAGCTGATAATTGCTCGAATACTAAGTGTTACAATGAGTTCTGATCGCTATGAATGTGAAGTGTGTGTGTGTTACATGTGTTTTTCTAACTGATCATAGCAGCCTATTTATACTGAAGGTCCCTAACTAACTCTCTGAGTACCCCGGAATTGAAAGAGTCTTCCCATATAGCCGTTGAGGCACTCTTCTTTTGAGTCTATCCACGTTCATAAATGTCCATCCCACGTCTTTGACCGATTCTTTTGGGAGTTACTCATCAAACGTGGTCCCACACGTGCTAATATTAATTATAAGTGTGAGATTTCAGCATAATAGTCAATATTTGACCATTAACCATTACTTGGCCCTTAATCCTGGCGGTTATAGCTCATTCCACACGTTTTGTGTAACCACCAACCGTGTATTTCGCATGGACTAAATCAACAATTAATATCTGCAATTATAAATCAACAACAAGAGAGAAATATCTATTTATTAGCATTAATAGTCAGGATACTAAACTTATCTGAGAATCCTGAACATATTCGCGATCCCGAGCATATTTAGGATCCTGAGCTGATCCATGATCCTGAGCTGACCACAGATCCGACTATAAAATTTGGGCCTTAACAAGGAGGATATAGTATACATAGGTTCTGCCGGTTGATGAAGAATGTTTGCATACCTTTGACAAGCATCACATTTCTTTGAATACTCCATGGCGTCTCTCTTCATGGTTAGCCAGAAGTATCTTGTTCTTAGAATCCTAGAAAATAGAGCCCTACCTCCAGTGTTATTACCACAATCTCATTTGTGAAAGTCTTTGAGGACCTCTTGAATTTCAGGATCCTCGATACACCTCAAGTATGGACGTGCAAGAGATTTCCTATACAGAATATCATGTAATAAAATGTATTATGATACCTTGAGTTTGAAGGACTTCGGATTCTCTGTTGCTGGAATTTCTCCATCTTGGATGTATTTTTTGATTGGGAGGATCCAAGATTCTTGGTTATTTGAGGATGATAGATCCCAAAGTACGATTTGTTTGTCATTTGTTATCTCCCCAACTTCTTGTTCTCCTATTGCTGGCGAGAGTATATGGATGATTGGGATCTTCGTGTCTTCTGGAATCTTCAAAGATGAAGCTAAATTTGCCAAAGCATCTGCCCTAGCATTCTCTTCCCTTGGTACCTGATCAATACTAAACAATTCGAAAAATATACATAAACAATTATTAAAAAAAAAACTAAAAGTAACCCGCGTAACACGCAGGCTAGAAGTTAGTATATAATATAGATATAGGAAGAGCAATATAGTCATTTATATAAAATCTTTTAAAATGTACAACATTTGGTGCATCTTATCAAACCAATATGCATATTTGAAAAATAGGAATGTTGTACGTAGATTTCAAAATTTAAATTAAAAACTCCAAAGAATCCTTTGATATGGTCAAATTATTCTAAAAAAGGGGACATAAATAAGAATGATTTTTATCCATACAAAAAACCTCTCAAAAAATACAAAAAAATAATAAATAAATTCATAAATTAAAATTTAATAAAAGACAAAAAATGTAAAAAACACAAACATGTTTTCACTATCTTCCTCGTAAAGAAAAAAGAAGACAATTTTGAGCGAAAAAGATCATTATGTTTTTTTGTTTAACATTGTGTCTTGTGTTTATTTTCGCCATTGATTGTGTCTTTATTCCTTCACATCGTGTCTTTTTTTCTTGATATTGTGTTATTTTACTAAGCGTTGTGTTATATTTTATTTGGCATTGTGTTATATTTTGTGATCTATTGTGTCTGTTTTAGTTATAATTATGTCTTTTGTTCGTTTTCGTCATTGTGTCTTTTTGTCGTTCGTTTAGGAACAAGAATGATAGAGGAAAATTTTGAGTTTTTAATTTATTTTCATTTTTTAGTTATATTTTGAGTTATGATGTTTTTTCTAAAAGTTGTTGTTGTAGTGTCTTTTGTATGACCACAAATTATTTTCACACTTCTCATTTTTGTATTCATTTGTGTATTTACCTTTCCATTTATCCCAAAACCCTATACCATGACAACATCTCATTCTTCTCAGCTTTTTTCCCTCAAACCCGATTCAAATTTCAAATTCCAATACTCACCTCGCAAACCTAACCACTCAAACCTCCCAGCACTTCATTTTTCACTCTCCCAGCACTGCTGGATTTTTATTGCCATACCGCCCGTCGTAGTGTGTGACCGTTGATTTATTAAACTGGTTCTTGTTGAGTTGATGGAGACAGAACCGATAGTCCGATCTATTATCTTCACGTTGAGGGATCTTTTTGCTTCATCAGCCATGGTCACACATACAACCATTTATCTTAAGCTATTTCATATTTTGTATAAGTTTGATTTAAATCAATTCCACCATTGATGTTCACTGAACATTGTGTACTTGTTTGTCTAATTCCACTGAATATCAAGGTTTTGAGAAGGGGTTTTCTCCAACTTAGTGTTCATTTGAAATGCTATTATGGTAAACGACTAGATCTTTATGTCGACTGCTTATTTTGTTACCTATTGTAGTGGTATTTTTATTTCCATCTGTTTAGGGTTTTTGAACGTACGTGTATGCTAAGTTGCTTGTGCTATAGATTTTTATACCAAAAAGGAGCCTTTTGTTACTTTTTTAAGATTTGTCTAAAAGTTGATACGTATTTATTATTATTTTCAGGTTACTGAGTTACTCGGGAAATACACAGATGTTGTGGAAGGGTTCAATGCATTTTTCGAATGTTGTAAATACATAGGTGGCTATTTGGTTATTTTTGTTATACTTTTTATCTTTTTGAGAACTCATTTTCATTCTCACTAATTTTTGTTGTTTGCAGATGGGTTCTTAGCTGGTGTTATGGGCAATATTATGTGTTGCTACTTGTTTATAATGTCTCACTTGTTATAGGCTGAACATGTGAAGAAACTAACAGATTGAGGCGTCATGGGCGGGAGAAAATTGCAGAAAAAAAAAAGAGGAGATTAGGTATTTTATCTCTACTTTCTACGTTTAGCTTTTAATATTAAAGTGGTCAACTTATTCGGTTTCTGAGTTTTATAATTCAGTTTTTTGTTTTGGGTTCTTCCGGTTTTGGTTTTTTGGTTTGGTTTAGATATTTTTCATTTTTACCATTTAAGAAGCAAATTAAAAAATTAGGCCCAAACTGTTGTTACACTCCTTTTAAAACTTAAATTAAGATATGAGAGTTTGGAGTGAACGGGAAAGAGAATTGTGAATGGTTATAATTAGGGATGTTTATGACATTTATACCTTCCTTTATATTGCACTAGGTTCGTTACCCGTGTACCACATGGGTTGAAATAAATAAATTTATTGAAATAATAATATAATGTCAAATACAAAAAAAATATGTTCAACAGATATAAAGAGGTATTATATGTAAAATTCCGTATTTTTCAAACCCGAAAACCAGGCTCATTTTAAATATTTGCTTTTGTTTATACATATATATATATATATATATATATATGTATATATCAAGTTTCATTTCATGTATTTCATGTGACATTCGTCAATTTTTTTATTCGTATTGTTAAACTGACTCGTTTTATTATTCGATGTGATTCGGTTAATTATACATATATCCATATGTTAAATGTTTCATATAAAAAAGTTTTTCTTTCCTAAAGTTATTTAATGATATTAATCACTACTAATATATATAAATAAAAATTTAAATACTCATGATTTTACTTTATTCAAATATCACATAAATAACATTATTGATGCATAACCAAAGTACATCATTTTAATTTAGTTATGTCACATTTATTTTTACTTAAAGTTATTTTTTTTTAAAATGAAAAATTTCTTCCTACATCATTCAAATTATGGTCAAACATCATCCCCCAAAGAACTCTCCTAATCAATTTTATCATTAAAATATTTTTAAGAATAAACTCCTTTTTTAGTAGAAATAAGAAACTACTCCCACCCCTTTCATTTTTTACACCACTCTTAGACAAGTTCAAGAGAATTATTTCTTTATTTTTTTTCATTTTAAAGGTATGATTATAATTATTCAAGTCTTCTTCATCTTATTTCTATTTATTTTAATTCTTGTTCATACTAGTTAACCAAAAGGCCACATAACCATAATACAACCATGTCTAGGAATCCACATAATCCATACACCAATGTGTATAGGGTGGATGAGACAAAGAACACAAGGAGATGATCGGTTATACTAAGGTCACTTGAAACGGTCCTACATCTTTATTTTTATGTTCTGAATCCTTATATTTTATTCAAAGGTCCCGAGAATGTTTTGATGATATATGCTCATAAATGTTATATAATCATATACTAAAAAGTCCATAATTTCATTTCGTCAGAATCCTTTCCGAAATCATTAAAACATTGCTAGAAGCAATGTTTCAGTTTTGACATTTAGATCTAGCCGTCAAAGAAAGAGGCATATCTTGTTCATAACAATCTGAATATGTGCAATACAGGATTTTATGATAAACTTCATTGAAATACGGTTCTAAAAATTATTCTTGCGCATCTTAATTTATTCGTATAAATTCACAATCAATATATTATAAACAATGAGCATATTCATACCCTCTTATTTACAAGGTTGTTTTGTCCTATTTTAGGCACGAAATTTTAAAAAAATTCTAAATGAAAGTTGTTCAAAACATTCTAATTTAGTAAACTAAAAATTTTGATTTATAATAAAACTGTTTGATATTTTAAATACCTTAACAAACATAACAGTTTCCTGTCCAAAAACTGATTTTGTATTTCATCTTCCTTTTTAATATTTTCCTTGTTTTTATCTTATCATTTATTCATTAAATTTAGTATTCTTGTTTTTATCTTATTATTTATTCATTAGATTTTGTATTCCTTACCCTTAGCCTAAAACACATTTCTAAACTTTGGTTTAAGGCTTCATGGTTTGGATTGATCAAGTCACACCAACACCCAATCCTTTCACTCACCAATCAATGTGAGTTTCTCGCACCCCCTTTTAACGTTTTTACACATTTTGAGGGTAGCATATATATCCTATCAAATCAATTGTTTACTTATTCATTTACAAAACTACAATTCATATCATGGACTTGTGTGAATACTTGTACTTGCTCAAAATTACATGCATGGATTTCTTCGATAAGCATGATCATAAGCCTCCCTTTGCACTCACGACCATTTTGTTATGAGTGGAAAAGGGCCTCGTTATCCGAGTACGTTGGTTGTTACCAACTGGAAAGGACATTACTTGCGCTATTATCTGAGTACGGTGGTTGTTACTAAATGGAAAGGACTTTACTTGCTCGATTACACTTGTTCATTGAATTGTATGGTTTTTACGTATTTATATCAAAACTTGTGTGAACTCATCAATTATTCATTTAGTTGACTTTATTTTATATATATATATATATATATATATATATATATATGCTACAGATACCGTTATTAGAGGAAAATACTACCTGGAAAGGACTTTACTTGCTCGATTACACTTGTTCATGGAATTGTATGGTATTTACGTATTTATATCAAAACTTGTGTGAACTCACCAACTATACATTTAGTTGACTTTATTTTATATATATGCTATAGGTACCGTTATTTGAGGATAATACTTGGATAAGACATTAGAACTTAGGGTATTTTAAAATATGGACAATTTGTTATATTGTTCTTGTTTTTCTTGTATTTCTTTACCTTCGAACTTGTGTATTTGATGTTAAAATCAATTAATGATAATATTGTCACTTAATAGTGTCACATGTGTTTACTTGCTCGATAACAAGAGATGTCTTCTACAAGAGATGTAATTAAGATAATATCAATTTTTCACTCCCCCACCTCTTGCATGTTTTTTAAGTTATGATTGAGACTCTTAAGGCTCCCACTGATTTTAATATCTCTAGAAAAAAATATACGACAAGTTTCAATGATGTACGTTATGCGGGAATCTGTCTTATATATGTTAGACTCGATTTGATTTTATTAACGTCCAGATGTTATAATAAACTTAGGGGCATATTTAGAAGAAATCATATTAATTATATATGAATGGATCTCGTTTAGACCATGAACCATAGAAGACAGATTAGATACAAGTAAATAACCTTTTAAATGATAAAAGAATTGGGTTTAATAATGTATGTGAAATATAACTCTGGTGGACCCATACTTATTTCTTAAGCCAAACAATGTTTAGGGCATCTAAGAATTATTTAAAATCACAAATAATGAGATTATATGAAAAATCACCCTCATCAACCATGTCATGATTTCTCATGAAATTTTGGTTTTAATGGATGATTTTATATATCTGATTTGTCTTTTGTTAAATTTTTATTTGCATGATAACAAAAGTTGTGAAAGTATATAATATCATCTAGTTCTATTTTATAATGTTTCAATCCAGATATTGATAACAAATAATATGAGAGTTTAAGGTAATAGTGACTTTATGTTGGCTATGCAAACCTTACAACCGTCATAATGTAGCTTAAGTATTAATACTAAATTCTGATTAATCTCCAGAATATTTAAGGTATCATAAAGCGTAATTTGAAGACAATTTATCATGGTTCTAATAACATTAACATTTAGATTGTCACTAACACTCATGTTAGTTTTTTGTTGATTTCGGGTAAACATATATAACTAGACTCAACCAATCAAGCGTTATTGGGAATATTAGGATTAGTATACTTAAATATCATTAATATACAACTATCACTTTTAGCCGGTTGTTCTTTTGAATTATGAATAGTCTGGCTGCTTATGCCTAAACTAATGGCATATTTTTTGTAACATCCTACTTTTGATAATAATAAATAAAAGGAAATGTGTTTGTTTAAAGTGTGTTAATATTTAAATATGTTAAATAAAATAATAGAGTGTGGGCTTGGTTATAGAGTTTCTCGACTACATCCCATTCGAGTAGACCATGCTAGGGGCATCTACCAAGGAGATTATGGAACCTTTCCCAAGCCAAAGAGTATGGCTCATCAGGGTCCAAGTGAAAGGAACAGATCTGGTGGTCCTAGTGAACGTGTATGTCACATGCGTTGAAAAACAAGTAAAAGAGTGAGGGCCCATGCTTATCCCTAAAGAACACACGTTACAATCAAGGCACATATAGCAATCAAGAGCAATTAAGTAATAAAATAAAATAAAACTAATTAATTAACTAAACCTAAAACTAAAAACAAAGAAAAGCAAATAGAAACTAGTTCGCTATTACCAAGCATCCACGGCAACGGCGCCAAAAACTTGATGTGCGCAAAGTGGTATATAAACATTTAGCAAATAATGACCAAGCATAACGAGTAATAAAACCTAGAATACCTTAAACCAAACCACTAACAACAGGTAAGTGAACCTATCGGGTGTAGAATAGCTATGGGAAGACCGGGAATATCGAACCCAAAAGAAACTTATTAAATAAACGAAACTAGATCTAAAAACTAATTAAATTAAAAATTAAGAAAAGGTTATTTTTGGATTTTATTTATTTTATTTTAAAACTAATAATTAATTAAACTAGTTAGTGAAATTTAAATAAACTAGGAAAAACAAATTAAAACTCTAAGACTTAGACGAAAACAATAATGAGAAAGACGTTACCTAGGCTTGAATCCTATTTGTGAATCTTGGACGCTTATCGCCTATGGGAACTGTGATGGAACCGGGATCTAAATATACCACCCCTATAGGTAACCTAGTGGATCCCTGATCATTCTCTGGGTGTGACCTAAAAGGAAACGCTAAGGGACGTATGACGCAAACCGGTTGGTTAGATTACCTCTCAGTCTCCCCAACAATATTAAAGTACTCTAATGACTAGATCACCACTCAGTATCACTAGTCACAATACATCCAGGAGTGTAAGGGACGTAAGGAGTAACCTAAAGATGCTAAAAAAAACTCGGGATAGCAAAAATCAAAAGACAATAAGGGGAAATTCACTCTCGTGTAATCTATACCCAAACCACCTAATGAGTAAAACAACCCCAACTATCTGTTACCTATCAGTCTCAAGATAGGTATAACATTTAATTTCTCTAAACCCTCAAATAAAAGTTCTTATGGGTTATGTCGACTATAAACCATGAACTTGTTACGAACACACAGTAGGTAACCTAATATGCTTTTGCACATGAAAGACTTTCACAAAGACACATATGGAACAATTGAACAAAAGTAAATTAATATTAAGTATGCATATTCATCTTTTAAAACATCAATAAGTTGGTTACAATAATATTAGTCCAACACAAGTCACCATTAAACCAACGGTAAATCCCGAATCTGGATTACTACAACTACGATATCAACCAACCAAGTATTAGTGCGGAATCCTAATACTCGATGACTCAAGAACACGAACAAACACAAACACGTAACACAAGCAATGCTTCAAAACACACGTATTATATTATACGTCGGGTGCTTAAGCACAACAGTAACAATCCCGTCAAGCAAACACTTACATGACCAAAACTAACAAGTGAATGAACAACCAAAACCCTATACAAAGTATGCGATATATAGGGAACCAAAACAACTAGCCCGATAACTACGCCCTTTAGACTAAGTACAAACCACATGAATTTAGGCCCAAAAATCTCCCCCTTGGTTTGTAGCTTGGTCTTCAATCATGCTCCATGTAGTCAATATCAGCATCTTTCAACGCGCCAGCCCAAAACTTGCACCTGATAATAGAGGCCGCCATGCTTGTGTATTCTTTTGCAGTCGCTTCAAAGATCGGGTCAACTATTATCTGGAACGAGCTGAGAGTCTTGATATCCCTTTCTCCAAACTTTAACAAATCCCTTGGATCAACAAATCTGTATTGCCCTTTTCCCTTTTCTAATTTGACAACAACAGTGGCAGTTTCACTATCATACATCCAGAACCTCATGTTGTCCAATGTGCCATCTGGAATCGCTTCAGGTACATGAATGTGAGTGGCCTTGTTTGTAGCAGGCCATATAACGTTGACCATTGTTTTTCCTATCTTTGGATCCTTGACCCTCTTCGCTTTCTTCAAAAAGGATTTTGCAGTTTTCATGTTTGGAAAGCCTCTATCAACTTGACTTCTCAGAAAATTCCAAAAATTTATACCACGTTTATCATTGGTTGGGTTGGTGAAAGGATAATTTATCAGGTCACTTAGATCCACCTTAGTCCAAGATCTAAAATCATTCATCTTCTTATAATACTCAGTGGTCCTGGATTTCCTCTTAACCCACCACATGTTCTTTTCAGCATCGAAACCCCATGACACAACTCCCGAACGATCACCATACTTATCTGAGAAACCTTCGGGAAAAGTAACGATGAATCTGTCTGGATGATCTGATGATTCGACATTTTGATTGGAGTTTTTCATCACCAGCAGCTTTTTCTGAACTCTATCAGATTTTTCTTTGGAGATTGATGTGGCGTCCATATATTGTTTCAATGTCTCAGACTCATCTATGTTCTCTACTGGACGAGTAGTAGAGCCACCACCTTGATCAATGTTGGGTACCTTATCAGTACTACTTCTGAACTCATCTCCAATCTTTTGAAAAAGTTTTTGTTGGAGATCGAGATAGATAGCAGTTAGTTCTCCCATGTTAGATTGAAGCTCCTTAATATTGGAATCTTTATTAGTGTTGCTGGCTTCCAATTCTTGATTGCGTACATCTTTAACAACAGAATCTTGTTCGAGCTCAAAGACTCGACATTGGAGAGCTTGTACGTCAACTGGAGCATCTTCTAGTACAATACCCTTGACTTTGTTCTTCATAAATTTTTCTTGCATGGCAAGAATCTGGGCAACCTTATTAGGAACATTCGAACTAGACTGACCTTGATTTCCTAGGCCTAATGAGCTGGAGGGAGCAGCATTGAACGGTATGTCAGCCTCATCCGTGTGTGGAATATCTGATTCAAAATCAAAATCAAGAGCAAAGTCAACAAACACCTGATCTTGAATCAGTGTCTCAGTAGTGAATGTACTTGGTTCAACTTGAGTCTCTGGTGCATGTGACTCAGGCTGGTGAGTTTGTTGTTATGGGCTATTGGTTGCAATTGATGTTAGTGTTGTAGTTGTTTCATGTTCACTAACCAGCACGCCAGGCCTCGGATCTTTCTTCCTTCGTTTGCGTGAAGCAAGGTCGGAGGCTGGCTCCTCAGTCAAATCTTCTTTAATGTATTCAGCAACTGTCCAAGGAGGCTTCAGAGCAGTTGACTGAAGTTGTTCTTTGAACCTTTCAAAATCTTCTAAATCCTGGGCACTCGGAGCGATCTCCAAGTTACGATGTTCTGTCTCTTCATCTTCATCATCAGAAATCTCAAAAGTCGCAGCGCGTGGTTGAACTGGTTCCACATGCTCATCAGCAACCTGAGCTATAATTGGCTCAGCTTCTGTTTCAACGAATTGTCCAAATTTCACTGGAGCATTGAGGCCCTGATACACGATCTTGGATCCTTTCCTGGACTGTTTCATTAACCCAAAGGTCTTGGGTTCTATTGACTTCATGTCCCAAGTATCAACAGATTTTACGAGATCGGTATAATGAGAATCGAAGATCATCTGCAGAAATCTTAGATACATAAGGAACATCTCTTTCTTCTTCCCCTTCAGATTGCTCATCATTTCATTGAAAACAAACTTGGAATAATTGTAATTCCAATCCATGATCAGAGCAGTGACAGTAGACATCTGGGTATGGCTTATTTCGTCAGACGCCCCCCCCCCCCCTCCCTTCTACCCGATACACATGTGAAAAACGTGTGTATCAAAAACCTCCAGTAGGGGTGAAATAATTTCTTGATTGCCGGAGGATAAGTACCTCATAACCCATTCTGGTGAGGATTTCAGTAACATCAGCAGTGAATATTCTGTCGGGTAATCTGGTTGATCACCAAACAACAGCACCTCTCTGATGATAGCCTCTGTGATACTAACTGGCTTCTTTTGAACTTTGGAGTCTATCGACATGACTCCATCTTGCCCTTATTGGTTGATTGAGGCATTTTTCCAAAACTCTGTGATCATCTTCTTGCATATGACAGGATTTTCTCGTAGTACGTGAGAAATCCTGCACGTGTTGAGGCCGACGATCATAGATTTGAATTTCTTATGAGCCAGTGGTGGATCAAATAGGTGTCCAGCTATATTATGTGTATCCACAAATTTTAACGGAGTCTGATCAGACATTACTGCACCAAACGAGTCAAGTTAGTAAATATAAATTCATTAGTTGATTGGACTATAGGATTAAATGAAAAACCCCAAGACTCATTAGCTGGCCCATAAGAATACAGTAATAATATAGATTAAGCCCAACAGTTAGTTTTAAGTCCACAAGGGAGATCTCGGTCAATATAATGAGTTCTTTGTTAATATTTAACCGAGAATATGAGTTCTCGGTCAAATCCTGTGATATCGGTCAACGTAGATCAACCGAGAACAAGAGTTATCGGTTAATATTTAACCGAGAACAGAAGTTCTCGGTCAAGTCTAGGTGATCTCGGTCAACGAAAGTCCACCGAGAACACCTTGACAGCTGTGAACAGAGAACCCTTTGGGTTATGTCTTGGAAATTGCGTCATCTTTTCCAATTCCCCGACATCTCCATCAAACTTGCAACAAATCCATCTTGATTTACACATTTTCAACTGAAAACCTCCATTAAACCCTGAGATATCAACCGAAATATCTAATTACTGGTCCTAATAACCCATGATTCCACTTTAGTTACGGCCCAAAAATCATGTCACCAAATAAGACATCAGTCCAGCATAAAGGCCAGATCAGCCCAAATCAGTTTAAACACATTTAAAGACAGTCCAGTTAAATCACGAGTTTCGAGAAGAGTAGTTTCGGAAAAGGAAAAAAAAATACAACGAAATAAAATAAAAAAAGTAAAATAAACTGAACTAACTAAGATAGATAGATACACATTAACGTACAAAAGAACTCCCTTGAATTTTATAAGATTGGGATAAAATTTCAGTTTTCTGTAAAAAAAACGCTGCCTTTTTATGAAAAGATCCGAACATTGAATCATATCGTTTAAGAGGCTGTCACTAGGATTCTTGTTCAACGTTATTATGACATAAAGTGACAGGTTGATAGCAGGTACAATGAACTTAGCATGATTTTCATTGTATCAGTGATATGAATTAGGTTCAGTTCGACATAAAGCTTAGATGGACATCACTCATGGACCTGTGATGCCTCCTATCTCTTCTCAAAGCGTATTTGGCTTTCCCCAGATCATCCCAATTTGACTCCAACCCCTAGTGCTTGATCAAAAAATTTTATGGATACTTAAATATAATTTAAGCTATAAGGTTGAACGTTGGACTTACAAGCCAGTAAACTGACAAGTCTTTCATTCGAGAAATGACAGGACTTACTTGTGTCCCCCCATCTCTGTTGTTCTAGTTTAACCCTCTAAGCTTTTAAAACATAGATTTTAATATAATAGAATGAACTCTCTTTTTTTTCGGATGATACAATATTTTTAGTGATCAAGACACTAACGGGCTTGTGTATGATTGGGTTATTGTTTTACTGCCTATCATTCGGAGAGATGTATATGGAGACATGCACATTTCTTCAAAATTACTTTCCACAGTAAGTTTAGCAAATTTAGTTTATATCACTTCAACTTTTACGCATCATGGAAAGCTACCATACAAATCAATGACTGTTCTAGAGCCTTTTAAGCTTAATAACTTCACCCGTTAGGCACACAAAAACAATTTACCTATCATTTTCCAAAGGTTGGATCAATTTTCATTTGAAAATATTTTGAAGCTTCTAAAAAGCTGTTAACTGAATAGCAATATCATTTCCCAGGGAGTTGCGTAAAACACACGTGTTAAGAACTCAGCCACCCCGGTCACTTTTAAGCTTTTAGGTAAATGGCTATCCTGTATGACTACAAGTGGTTAACCGGACCAAACATGTATAAAGATACATGTCCTTCCAGTTCAGAGTTACTGACATAGTTTTAAGTGAAAGAATACAAAACACAAAACACATCATAATCGCCCCGGGTGCTTTCAGTCGTTGGGTAAATGGCTATCCTGTGAGACTACAAGTAGAACACCGGACCAACCATATACAAGTATATGTCCTTCAAACTTGAGCAACCGACATAATTTTAAGCGAGAATGAATCATGAAAAATAATTTTTTTTATTATTAATGTTTTTTTTAATAAAAGACAATGCACAGACACTATTTTTGACTTTTTGATTTTTCTTAATAAAAGACAACGCACACACACTATTTTTTTCACTTTTTGATTTTTCTCCCCCTAAATTTGTGCAAATTAAAAGAATATGTATAAATTTATTTCTAAAAATACTCAATCCTTGAAACGAAGCATTTTAAGAAAACTCACAAGAACATTAAATTTGGTTGTTCCGACCGGTTTTGTAAATAAGTCCGCCACGTTGTTGTCAGTGTGAACTTGTTCAAGGTGAATCAATTTTCGATCGAAACAGTCACGAATAAAATGAATTTTAATATCGATGTGCTTGAAATAGAGTGCTGAACCGGATTTTTCACAATAGCAATGGCAGCATCATTATAAAAAAAATAGGAGTATCAAGAAATTCCAAACCGTAATCCAGCAGTTGGTTTTGCATCCAGATAACCTGAGTACAGCAAGCTGATGCGGCAACATACTCCGCTTCCACAGTTGAGGTGGACACCGTCTGTTGTTTTTTACACTTCCATGAAATTAGACTATCTCCTAAGAAATGGCATCCAGCGGATGTGGATTTCCTGCCAATGTCATCTCCACCATAATTGCTATCGGCAAAAGCATAAGGATCAACTTCTGATTGTTTGGGATACCAAAGACCTAACTTCGGTTGCCCCTTCAGATATCTAAAAATACATTTAACAGCAATTAAATGAGAGAGTTTAGGATTAGCCTGGAAACGAGCACATTGGCAGACTGCAAACATGATGTCAGGACGACTGGCTGTGAGGTACATCAGAGACCCCATCATCGATCGATAGTACGTTTGATCTACGGGACTCCCTTCAGGATCAGATGACAGTAAAGGCCTTTCTACCATGGGAGTGTTGGCACTCTTGGAATCTTGAAGTTCAAACTTTGCCAGCATATCCTCAACATACTTCCCTTGATGCAGTAAAATTCCTGCCGAGCTTTGGCGAACCTGTAACCCCCAGAAATGTTGTCATTTCACCCAACGAGCTCATTTCAAATCTTTTCTTCATTACACCTTCAAATTATGTGCACAACTCAGCGCTGGTGGGTCCAAAAATAATATCATCTACATAGATCTGGACTAGAATCAAATCTTTTCCGACAGTTTTCCGGAACAAGGTTTGATCAATGGTTCCTCGCTTGTAGCCATGATCTAGAAGATGTGCAGTCAGAGTAGCATACCACGCCCGAGGGGCCTGATGTAACCCGTATAACGCCTTGTCTAGTCTGTAAACGAGATTAGGTTTCTTGGAATTGACAAAACCAGGTGGTTGATCCACATAGATCTCTTCTTTGACTTCCCCATACATAAAAGCAGTCTTGACATCCATCTGATACACTGTGAACCCCATGAATGATGCGTAGGCCAGAAAAATCCTAATAGCCTTAAGTCTGGCCATTAGGGCATAGACATCAGTGTAATCTAGTCCCTCAACCTGATGAAAACCACGAACTACCAACCGTGCCTTATTTTGAACAATAACCCCGGTGTCGTGATGCTTGTTTCGGAAGACCCATCTTGTATCAAGAGCTTTCTTTCCTTCCGGCAGCTCAACCAATCTCCAAACCTACAACTTATCAAACTGATTCAACTCTTCGTGCATAGCATTAACCCAACTGGGTTCCTGAAGTGTCATTTCTACCATCTTTGGCTCAATTTAAGAAATGAAACAAGAAAACAGACAGCTATTTTTGTGTCCAGTCTGACTTCTAGTGGACACGCCCATTTCAAGAGGACCTATGACGTTTTCAATTGGATGATTTTTCTGAATTCTTGATGGAATCAACTGATCAGAAACATCACCGGTAGCTTATAAGTTAGACAGGTTCTCATTAACATCAGCAAGGGGATTCTTCCATCCAGATGTCGCCGTACTGTGAGAGTACGAGGTGCTGGCGACATATTCATTTGGAATGGCATCGGGAAACAGTGTGCTCCCGAAGATATGACGGATGGAACTCTCCCCCTCAACTATAGCAGCATCTTCAGACGAATTCGGCGAGCTTTCAGTTTCTGTAGTTTCTTTTGGCTGAGCGTTGGTCGTGGGTGAGTCATTACTTAATTCAGTGACATCATCATCCAGAAATGGAGAGATGTGAGATATTTCTTGTGGGTAATCTTTTGCAGCTTCCATGGTAGGACCACCTGAAGGTTTTGTATTGATGACTGGAAACACATAAAATGGTTTGAAGAGTTCATTATAATCAAATATCCAGTCCGGACCGACACGAGCATCAGTCTCATTTTCTTCCAGCCAGCGAACCTCATAGGACTCAAGAATCTGCTTGGTTGACTTGTTGTAGACCCTGTAAGCTGTATTGCCCGCATAACCAACAAAATAACACTCGTCAGCTGTGGCCCCAAATTTTGGAGTTGACTCGAGATTCAATAGTGTGCAGGGACACCCAAAAGCTCTGAAATGTGCAACAGTGGGTCTGTGACGGTAAACAATCTCATATGAAGTTTTCATCTTGGATTTGTTAATTATCACCCGATTCTAAACATAACAGGCCGTATTAATAGCTTCTGCCCAGAAGAACAGTGGCATTTTAGAATCGCACAACATAGTCCTTGTGGCCTCGATAAGAGTTATGTTTCTTCGTTTAGCTACACCATGTTGTTGTGGTGTTCTTACGGCGCTGTACTGACGTAGCACCCCCCTTTCTGAACTGAAATGATTCAATGATGCATTCTTGAACTCCGTTCCATTATCACAAGTAATTCCCTTCAGCTTCAGGTTTAGTTGGTTCTCCATGAGCACCACAAACATCTTGATTAAATCTGCAGTTTCACTCTTATTTGACAAGAAAAACACCAAAGTGAAACGTGAGTAGTCATCAGTAATAACAAGACAATAAGAGCTGCGAGAAAGACTCAAGACATGGACTGGTCCAAAAAGATCCATATGAAGCAATTGAAAAACTGATGAAATGGTACTGATCAACTTCGGCTTGTGATTTTTTCGATGATGTTTACCCAAAGCACACGCCACACACTTTTTAGTAGTAACAAAATCCTTAATGGGTAGACCACGTACCAAATTATTTTTAGCAAGACGATTAAGGTTTTGGGAATTTGCATGACCAAGACGACGATGCCACAGCATGGTGTTATGTTCAGACACTTTTGAAAACAAACATGTTATTTCATCAGGAACATTTTAGTTCATGTCGATCACATAAGCATTATCTTTTCGTTGTGATCGAAGAAGAATCCAGTCTTCTGGTATAATAATACCAGGTTTCAAAATCAGACACTCCTTCTTAGTAAAGTGAGTCGAAAATTGTTTGTCACAAATTTGTGACACGCTCAATAGACTGTGCTTCAACTCTGGAACAAAATTAACATTTTCAAATTTTAGAACACCGTTACTTACAGTACCCTTCTGAGTGATCTTTCCTTTCTCTCCTCCCGCAAAGGACACATACCAACCATTAAATTACTGAATGTCATGTAGTTGGGTAATGTCCCCTGTCATTTGCCGGGAACAACCACTATCAACATACCAAGGTCGGATGATATTCCTTCATAGCTGTCCCTGCACAAAGCACGGGATTAGTTAGATTTTGGTACCCAGTCCATAGTTACACTGGATGACTCTGACTCATCTAGAGTTGTCACGGGTTGCCGTGACATTTCCTTTTGATCATCGAACGTAGATTTTGCATATTCTTTTGCCGGGGATTTAGGCAACCATTTATGTATGTATGACTTGGCATTATAAGTACGAGTGGTTGTTGTAACCTCCGGTGTTTTGGGTTTGGAAGAAGACAAATTTGTCTTTTCCTCCTGTTTTGGTTTAGACTTAGTGTTTATATTTGACTTTGAAACACCTTTTCTAACCCTTTCGCGAAACATGTTAGGTTTGGTCTGATGAGGACAAAACCTGCCAGATTTGTTTCGATTCCAATCATCTTCTTAGGGACTAGCCTGGTTATGCCTGAATCTCTGCTTGTATGAGTTATAAGGCATATGAGGCATATTCCTCTGATAAAATCCATAATAAGGAACATATGGACGATGTGGAAAATTTTTGGCAATATGACCAGGAGTGCCACAGTTAAAACAGGTTTGACGTTTTATGTAAAACTTATTTTGGGCGACTCCTCGTCTGGACTGGTTGTGTGGACCAGTTTGCTTAAAACTGCGAGGACCATTTTTAACATCCTTGAGTTTATCACCTTTTTTGTCATTAGAGCATCCCTCTTTAACAAATTTAGGTACAACGTATTTTTTGGAAATTTTTGAATTTTTAGTCTTATTAGAAACCACATTATTCGAATTCAAAGTTTCAACAAAATCAGCCACACAGAAATCCTTGCTCTTTAAAACAGAGCCCACACAAACAGTCGGAATAACAGAATTCAAAACAGGAAGTTTTAAAGAAACATCAAAAACAATGTCATTATTAAATTCAAAACAAGGGTCGTCATCCTCATCAGTTCATTCCTTCACAATTACTTTTTCTGCACATGAAGTAGACACATTAGAATCGTTCATATCTGAAGTGGACGGACCAGCATTCACAGAACTGGTTCCATCACCTTTGTCTTGTTTACCGTACTTCATGTCCTTTACCTTTTCCTCATGTTCTTTGGTAACATGGGTGGGGACATAATTGTGGTTGTAGGGTGGGGGAACCTGACTTAATCCTATTCCCTCACCTTCATTTTATTTCCACCACAATTGATTTTCAATCATTGAGTTGACAACTTTACTGGAACCATCGAATTTTTTAAAGTCTAGTTCAGCCCTTTCAAATTTACTAGTTAGATTCAAAATTTCTAACTTGGAGGCTTCCAGTTTAGCAGTCAATTCACCGATTTCTTGTTTGGCATCAAGATGATGACAAGACTTTATACTAAAATCGGATTTAAGAGTAGAGATATCCTTTTGTTGAGCTTCTATTTTATCTTGGAATGATTTTTCATTTTTCTTAAGTTTAAAATTCTCAAATTTTATTCTTTTCATATCTCTAATTAAGTTGTCATTATGAAGCTTATACAGTTCTATTTTCTCAACACAATCTAAAGAGCATGGTTGAAAACTTACCTCGTATGAGTTTGGAGAAGTGAACGCCATATATTCAAATTGAAGTTCCTACATCTTCTCCTCAGTAGCATTTTCTTCTCCGGTGTCTTCAACATTGGCAAAGTTTGCGGTCTGGTTTTCAATGTTGAGTGCAGCCATCTGACCCTCCCAAAAGAATTGTTGAGCAACCATTCCTCTTTCACCATTTCTTGAGCTACCTCCAGCCTCACCTCTGGCATTTCCAATTGGAACCAATGCCCTTTCCGTGTTTCCATCCATTGCTGGGTTTGTGCATTCACGAGCAAAGTGACTCGGCTCGTGACAGTTGTAGCACCTAAGAGTGTCTTTGTTAAAACCCACTTTCTGATTGTTAGGCATGTTTCAATTATTTCTACCCGTCCTCTTAGTGAACTTCTTCGCCCGAAACACTGCCATGGCGATTTGCCAAGAGATATCCATTTCTTCAACATCATCAAGACGTATTTGATCAAGTTCAGCAGCAGCCACAGGTGAACCAAGTCTCCAGCTAAAAATGCATTATAACAGTTCATGAAACCTGCCATTAGAGCTATATTCTCCTGAGTCTCTTTTGGGATTGAAGGAATCTGATTGAAGTTCTGACTGGGACCGGCCCCTGAGTGTGTGGTTTTTCCAGTATCATTTGAAGATTGACCAGATTTAGTGAAGAATAATGGAGTTGGTTGGGGTGGGATGGAAGATGATTGGCCTTGAGTAGATCTGAACATTTGGAAGTTTCACTGAGGTGGTTGTTGAGTAGCCTTGAACATTGAGAAACTGTCTTGAGAGATGAGAGCACTGTTGGAGGCTACATTGCACCCAACAGCACTGTAGGAGTTGGCATGATTTACTGCATGTTTCTTATCATCCATATCACATGCCTTGATATTAGCTATCATCTCAGAGATAGACATTCTGTTGAGATCTTTAGTCTTCTTGATAACGGCAGCATTCATATCCCAACTCTTTGGCAATGAGTTCACTAGTTTTTTGTTTATTTCAGAAGTTTGCAGATAAATACTCCTAGATCTCATTTCAGTCACCAATGATATGAATCTTTGAAGTTGAGTTTCCAATGTTTCCCCTAGAACATGATTAAACATGTTGAACTTTTGTCACAGCAAGTCTTGGTGACTTCTTTTCATATCTTCATTTCCCTCAAATACTTCGATCAGTGCTTCCCATAACTCTTTAGCAGATTGGAGTTCTTTAAAGTGAAGGGAAATCTTGGGTGAGAGTGCCATGGTTAGAGTAGAGAGAGCCTTTTCATCTTCCTTAACCTTAGCAAAGTCATCATCGTCATACTGTGCAACATGCTTCACAATCACTTCAGTTGAGTTTTCCCTTTGATAGGTGATTCTTTGAGGCCCCCAAACAATACTTCTTCAAACTTTGGAATCTTTCATCTTAACGTATTTCTCAAAATGAAACTTCCATTCACTAAACCCGTCATGAGACAAGAGACGGGGTATACGTGTGGTGGTCCCCATGATAGAGTCAAGTTCTTGATGGAGTGAAGAGTTTGTTGAATCATTACCATTAGTTAATTAATCCATATTAAGAGTTATTTAAAGACCAAAATTTTTATGATCCAAGTAACCAGCCCAAACTTAAACTGATCAGGCCTAAAAATTAGCAGATTACTGGGCTGAGAACAAATCACTAGGCAGAGAACAGACTAAATAATTGTCCGAGAACTTGAAGATTTGACCGGGAACCAGGTGAATTTGACCTAACTTTGACCGAGAATTAACAAACATCGAGAACAGTAAATGTTGCCCAAAACCCGAGCCAACCGAGAACTGCTTTGACCGATAACCTTGATCTTGGCCGAGAACCAACTATGGCCGAGAATTAATCTTGGCCGAGAACCAACTATGGCCAAGAATTAATCTTGACCGAGAACCAGCTGTAGCCAAAAACCTTGATCCCAACAAACTCAATCTTCAGTGTAACAAACTTCCGAGAAAAAGTAATTTTGATTTGTTTCCAAACCAAAACCAAATCCTTCCCAAAATTGACTTATTCTTCTCCGGTCACCTGTTCACCGGAAAAACGTGTAAACCACCAAACAATCTAATTCTTGAATCTATTGATATCACAATAACGAGCCTGAATAGGTCAAAGGATTTGATACCAATTGTAAGTCCCGAATCTGGATCACTACAACTATGATATCAACCAACCAAGTATTAGTGCGGAATCCTAATACCCGATGACTCAAGAACTCGAACAAACACAAACACGTAACACAAGCAATGCTTCAAAACAACGTATTATATTATACGTCGGGTGCTTAAGCACAACAGTTACATTACCATCAAGAAAACACTTACACAACCAAAGCTAACAAGTGAATGAACAACCAAAACCCTATACAAAGTATGCTATATACAGGGAACCTAAACTACTAGCCCAATAACTACCAAAATCCCACCGAGATCCCTAGGATCTCGGTTTACATACGCGGCCCTTTAGACTAAGTACAAACCACATGAATTTAGGCCCAACACCAACAAGCAATCCAAAACTCAACAAATATTTATTCAAAACGAGGTAACTAGAAAGGTTTTAGCCAATAGTCATGTTCAAAACAATAAAATATATAAGTTCAATAATGGAGTTCATAATAAAGATAATAAAAATCAAACCAATCTTGAAGTAGATGTGAACCCGAACACAAAACCGCTTCCTTTTTCTCTTAAAATATTGTTTGCTCCTTCTGCCTTTTTAGCAATTTTTCTCGTCTCCCGTATGACTTGCGGATCACAAAAGATATAATAATGATAATAATGTTCTTGCGCCGTCTGCTGTAGGGAATGCAGCTCCCAAAAAAAACCCTCACTCAAAAAATATCTCTCTTTATTCCTTTATAACCATAAGTTAATATAGCTTACAATCCACCGACTTAATTATTTTTCTTGGGCTGCTAAATTATTAGATGTGGGCCAGCAATATCATCAAAACTAATTATGGTTCTTTGTTGAGTGGCTTATAGTTTTAGTGGGCTTCTCAATTGATTTATACCCAACCAAATTACACATATTGATTTATTTATAAATTAATTTTTCTAGTGGGCTTATATTCTTTTGTTGACTTCTCTTCACGCCGTCATGCTTCTGTCTTTCTCACTTTGCTAATGTTGCAATACCAACAAACAAATATATGTAATATTATAAGAATTAAATTCATAGAAAGTAATTTGTTTTTCCTATCAACAGTATAATTAATATTAATTACATGATTATTTTCTTTAAACCAAATATGTAATATTATTTAAAATCTATTCGAATATTCATTTGGTCAAAAGTTTAGAATAAGTACTTCCTATTAGCTCGTTTTCTTTTCAAACCATTTATAACCCACATATGAGCCACTTGATAGTAATATTTAACAAAAACTAACCCAAATGTATAAAAAGTGTAGGGAACATTTGTAGTATTTGTATATAATTTATGCCACATCAAATATCCCCACATTTAAACCTTTTTCGTCCACGAAAAATATGTATTGCAATGGAATCATAATTCACGATTGATATTTAAAACATATAGGTTAATTTTTTTAGCATATATAAACGCAAAAACTGCGATTGCCAATATTAGTTTCCACTTAAACCTAGCCACTAGCCTATCAAGCCCCCCCCCCCCCCATCATATTTAATAATTAAGTTCAAGTGATATCAACAAACCTAGGGGTCCCACACTTAGAGAGTTATAGATCTGCTTACCCCGATCTCAAGACGGGTTGAAACTGACTGGTTCAACCTATCACCGTAAGTTAAAAGCCCTTTAATCATACCAGCATGCCCTAAGTACTATTGAACATTGTCCTATATATTCCCTAAGAAAATATTTATTGACTAAAAACCTTGAACCCCAATAGTGTATCCTCTGAGTCACCATCCCCAAGGTAACACGTAAGCTCTCAGCCCCTTCTAGTATGTGCACTTTAGCCTCTTTTTCTATTTTTGAGAATGATTCTTTGGCATTTTACAATACATAATATCTCACTTCATTTTATTTTTAATCCAATTCTTGGAATACACTTTCAAAACATACTTTTGTTTTCTTTTTTTCTTTCTTTTTTTTTGAGTTGTGCGCTTACGCATCTTTACCCTAAAAATATAACTAATATCTAAAGCTCGTATAAATATGGACATAGCGGGCGCCACCACACATTATTTACTTTCATAAAACAGAGTGGTGTGCTAAATTTAAGTGCATGTAATTATCATCACGTGAAGTTATTCAAATTACGGTAATACAAGCTATGCCATATCGAATTTTCAGCTTCACTACCCTCCTCAAGATGAGAACCCACAAGGTTTAAGATTATTAGGTTTATTTATAATAATCAGGGGAAACCTTTCAAAGCTAGTTGGGGCTATCGACACATCCCAATTTAAGTGCGCTATCTTTAAATTAATCTCATATGTAATAGTAGTTTTAAAAGATCAACCTTAAACAATTATATCGTTTCCATTATGCGCAAAAGAATTTTCGGGACATTTTTTTATAAAAATTTTCACTTATTTTTTTGGCAATTATTATTTTATATATTTTTTCGTTTTTTATTATTTTTTAAACAAAATTTTTATTTTTTAATATTTTTTTATATAATTTTTATTTATTTTATTTTCTTGATTTTTTTTAAAAAATCGTCAGTTTCCCATCCCCACACTTAAATATCACATTGTCCTCAATGAGAGAAAAGAAAAAGACAAAAATAAAGTAGAATTAAAACAAAATAAAATAAAACAAAGCATAAAAAATGGAACAGACTCCCCTAGTAATATGACAGTGATATGTGTATGTCATGTTCCAATAAAGCGACCGTATAACATTTAATTCGCGGCCGCAACTTTTGGGTCTTCTCTACAATCAAATAAGCTTAGAATGCCCCCGTTCGAATGGAGATTGTGCACGGATGAGAGTATCCAAACCTGCAAAACAAAGCTCAGAGCACCCAAAGCAGACATCGAACAGACTATAAAACTAAAAACTAACTAAAATACACAAATAAAGGAAAAAAAATAAAAATTATATAAACTCTACACTCAGGTATTTCCCAAGGCCTATCCCTATCAAGAAATCAAAGTAGGGATTCGAGGAGAAACGCGTCTTCCTCGAACTGTAAGGCCCCGTTCCCGGTGCCCTACAATGGAAGTTGGATTTACTCATAAACACAGTTATAAAATCAGAATTAATTAAAACTTTCGC
The DNA here is from genome assembly GCF_021521415.1 of Bidens hawaiensis. NCBI lineage: Eukaryota > Viridiplantae > Streptophyta > Magnoliopsida > Asterales > Asteraceae > Bidens > Bidens hawaiensis. The sequence goes on from NW_027495849.1 coordinate 41,216, forward strand.
GGAATGTATATCTTTCATAAAACATTACATATTTATCCATAACTTTGTCTTATCAAACATATTTGTCTTTCAAATCAAAAACATTAATTATAAAACGTCTTGAGTCTTCAGATGCCAGCATCTTATTCTTTTGCCATGTGCCCCGCTCAAGCTAGCTTCCCCATTCTACTCACCTGCGTGCATACTAAAAGTCAGCTACGCTGAGTGAGTTCTAGTTATACATACAACATACAACACATACTTTCATTCAGACTTTATACTTTCGTACTTTGTTCATCCTTATACTTTCATACTTTCAGTCATTATATACTTACTTACTCTCATACCTTCTTTCATTCATATTCATACATTACATGTTAAAGAGCATTACGCCCTAGTTTCCTCGAGTATTATTAGGTCCCGGTTCCCTCTTGCCTCGAATATTATTAGGGTTCGGTTCCCTCTTGCCTCGAGTATTATTAGGGGCCGGTTCCCTTTCGTTACCATACAACCATATATTATCTTTCTTTATCATTATCTTTATAAAATTCATACATATCATACATGCATTATTCATACATACTTTCTTTCATATACTCATTTCATACTTGCTACACAATACCTTCCTTTAACAATACGTGCAATATTCGAAGATCGTTCACGTACTGTCAAGCATACATTTGTAATATAACATAACTATCACATTCATCATATATACATACACTTACCACTTAAGGTAAGTGTATTAACATTCACATTGAGTATGCACACAGCCCCGAAAACATAACAAGGAAATGGGGCTAGAAACTCACCTGGATCCTGTTTCTTAGTCCGTTAATTGTTAATATTTTCTTTAGTTGAGCTCTGATAACTGTATATAAGTTCATCATCATCATCATCATCATCATCGTACTCAGTATATCCCACCAATAGCAAAGCTATAGTAGGGTCTGAGGAGGGTAAGATGTAGACAGCCTTACCTCTACCCCATAAGGATAGAGAGGCTGCTTCCGGTGAGACCCCCGGCTCGATAGTAGTTTTGCATCAAGCCTTGGACATAAGGCACATAGCACTCAATCATCGGGACACCGGCTGATCGGTGCATGTACCCTTGTCTTTCGGCTATCAACGCCACTACATGATGCCTGATTAACCGTCTGTCACTTTTAACGTTATTTTCACGAGATTAATAAAATAACGTCAAAATTAGTGCAATTTCACTTTTGCCCACCCGAGGGTTCACACATATATACATCATATGTGCGCACCGCAAGCAGAGCTAAGTCTGGTCCAATCTATTGGCTTTGCTTTTGATTACCTTATACTTAGAATGTTTTATTCTAACCTTAGTGTATTAGGGTTCCCATTTTCTTTTATATTTCCTTTTTCTTTCTTTCCATATGCATGCTATTAAAATTGCATATACATATATGTACCTATATATATAGCCATAAATATATATATATATAACACTCGGTTTCTTAACGAGATTGATTACAATGTAATCGAATCAGTATGTAATAGACTCATCTTTGTAATGAAATCGAGTAGCTGTTCAAAGTAACCGAACTATAAGTGATCGAGTGTATGTGAGCGGCTCAAAGTAACCGAGTCCATGTATGCGATCCCAAGTAATCGAATTTAACTTGTAAGAGAGTCATGCAATGTGAACAAGTCCTTTGTAAGCGATTTTAACATATGTAACCGATTTCCATAATGTTATAGACATTCTATATTGTAATCGAGTTCTCGCTGTGATTGATTCTCAATTGTAATCGAACATAAGGGGTAGAAGCGAGTCCTATGATAGAATCAGCTAAAGTGGTGTAATCGAGTTCCCCTTATTATCGATTACATTATGTAATTGAATCATATTGAAAGCGATTTTCAGTTTGATCGATTGCTTCAAGGTAATCGAATACATAATGTGATCGTTGGCCCATGTAAGCGAAGTCCATTGTAATTGACTTTCAGTGCAAGCGAATGTAACCTTGTATTCAGCTATAGGGTTGTATGCGATTTTTAGGGTATGTTTGGTTGGAAGTAATGGAATGAAGAAGGAATGGAATGAGAGATGGAATGGAATGAACAAGGGAATGAAATGGATCATTACCATTACATTGTCTTGTTTGGTTAACATATGAGAATGAAATGAATAATTACCTTATGTTGTTCGGTATCCAAAAAAAAGTTGTAGGGTGTAGGAATAAAACAGAAATAATAAAAATATTCCTATCCCAAAATATATTTTTTTGAAAACAAAAAAATAAATAAATAAATAAACTGAAATGGCGACGGTGGTGGTGGTGGTAACTCCGGCGACGAAAATGTGGCGGTGGCGGTTAGCCAGATGGTTGTGGTGGTGGGGGTGGCAGTAGTAGCATTTGTAGTGATGGCAATGGTAGGGTGGTGGTCAGGCAGCGACAGTAGTGGTGGCGGTTATGGTCAGATGGCGGTGGTAGCGCTGGTGGTAAGGTGGTGGTGGTGGTGGCGGAGGTGGTGGTGACGGTGTCGGTCAGGTGGTGGTGGCGACGACGGTGACGGTGACGGTCAGGTGGTGGTGGTGGCAATGGTGGTGGTGGTGGTTGTTGTTAGGTGGTGGTGGTGTTGAGAAAGTAGGGTAAGGGAGGAATGGAATGAAAAAAAAGAAGGGGGTGGGAAGGAACAGTTTTGATGGAATGGGATTCCATGTGTAATGGATGATTCCATTCCATTGGGTAACCAAACACCACGTTCTTCATTCTCACGTAATGAATCATTCCATTCCCCCTGTTATTCCTACATACCAAACGCTACCTTAGTGTAATTGATTTAACCCTTGTATGCGACTGCATGATGAAACCAAATTTTGAGCGTGTAATCGACTATATGGATAATATCTGAATGTCCTAATGTAATCGACCATATAGTTGAGCTTCTCATTGTGATCGAACTCTCTCTCTCTCTCCAAAAATGGTTTAAGGAAGAAGAAAACAAAAGAAGGGTTTTTGTGTGCAAAGTGTTATCAAATTCCTAGCAAGCAAGGTGTTTGTTGAAGGCTTGGAGGGTATACAAGCTTGAGGCTCTTCTCCATTGAAGGCTAGCTGTTCCAACCCTCATCTCCTTCATCTTCTTGCCTCTTGAATGGTTGTATTACATAAACCCCCTATGGTTGATAGTTTTGGTATGCATGTAATTCGTATATGGATCTGGGGTTTGGGTTTTACATATAAAACGGGTTTTATATCAATCAATATAACAAGATTTAAATTTATATCTTCCGCTGAGTTTTCCTTAATAAATGGTTATTTTGGACTTTGATAATCTTGTTAAAACCCAACAATGTCATCAAGAGCCGCTTATACGGATACATGCATCAATAGATCTAAAAATTTTTCGGGTTTTATGGTGTGGTTCACCATATGGCCGAAATTTTTGGGGCTTTTGGTTACCCCTTGGTTCTTCAAGGTTATACTTTACATGCATGTGATAATCTTGAAGAATTAAGTCATTTGGATGATTGGTTGTTTTGTTTGGACAAAACCCGAAACTTTCGGTTTTTCTTATCCTTGGCTGAAAGTTTGAGGTTCACAAGGGGAACCATTTAGAGATGTAATACTTGCAAATTTGGATGTGCATTTGGATGTTCAAAATCTAGCCATGACCTTGTGTTTGGATGTGTGTTTGTGTTGTGATTTATTCAATATTCAATTTGGTTGTAATATTATTTTATTTGGGTTTGTAATCTATTTATACATTCATATTGGGTTGTAATAATAAGTAGATTAGTTGTATTTCTTTTACTAAAGAAAAATGTATTAGGATATATTTTTTGTAAAAGAAGATGCAACAAGGTTACGGTTTTGGTTTTCGGCCTTAATGGACCTTATAGTCCATGATGGGATTTTATCCCAAAGGCCAAAGCCCAAACGTGGAGGCCCAAGGAAGCAAGGAGCTGAAGTTGGAGCCCAATTGGAAGCCCAAATAAAGTGGAAAAGTCACAACACAAGGTGGACACTTGAAGCATATGGATGCGGGATCAAGTGGGAGTTCACCGACACATACCTTGTGTCATTTCTCGTCCTTTAGGAGAGACCTTTTGGCACACTTTTTTCGGTTAACAAGTGTGGCCAAGATTAGGTGGCTATGGTTATGAACTTGTGGTTGTTTATTTATGCTTGCATGGTTGATTTATATATTTTGTTTTATCTTATTTGGATAAGGACAATTAACAAACTTAATATCAACAACTTGCATAAAATTGGTTCCTTAGAAATCATTAGGTAATAAAATTGGTTTTATTAAAGGATAATGATTTCACAATAAAATGGGTTTTATTAAAATGAACTTTAAAAATGGGTTTTCAAACAAAGTACCATACATTTGAATGCATGCAAATGCAAGGTACATAGTTTTCCAATCTAGAATTTAGAAAACTTAAATCCCTTTTAAAAGAACAAGTTAAACACCATCCTTTTATACAACACTTAAGTCACTTGTAGACTTGATGTGGGGTAAGGGTCACCTAACCACATTTAAGAAAACTTGTGATCTTAAGGTGGTTTTACAATACTTTTGGGATGAGGATCACATAACCGCTTGTATGTGTAAACTCACACGTGTGTGTAAGTAGGACGACTTGATTTGGAAACCATGTGAATAGGGTCACTGACACATGGCGTTCAAAGGTGTTTATGGGATTAAACATGCCAACAAAACATATGATGTTTAACCGATCCCATAAAACTAGAAGTTGCAAATGGTTGCAATCTTCAAACGTTGACTACCTTGTTAATTCAATAGTAGGATAAGGGTCACCTAACTACTATGTGAATGTAACGTTGGGTTCTAGATTTTAATCATTAATTGTCTTGGAGACATAAAGGGTATTAAAGATTAAAATTAGTTTAATTGATATCAAAAATACTAAAAGTGAACTTTGTTAAATTGTGTAGATGTCCGCAATCAACAATCCACCTAACGCAATTATCCCACCCGTGCATAACCTATCACTAAGAGCTATACTTGATAAGGATCGTCTTAACCATAATAATTTTATGTATTGGTATCGAAATTTGAGAATTGTTCTCAAACAAGAAAAAAGGTCATACATATTGGACGATCCTATTCCCGATTAACTGAACATTGACGATTTAGATGCCTATGCAAATTGGTTAAAATACATCGAGGATTTGGTGCAAGTTTCTTACCTCATGTTGGGAACAATGATTCCCGAGATCCAAAAGGATTTCGAGAATCATGGGGCGTATGACATGATAACCCAGCTTAAGGAAATGTTCCTTACTCAAGCTAGGGTGGAATGCTTCGAAACGGTTCGAGCGCTCCATGCGTGTCATATGGAAGAAACCCAATCGGTTTCATCTTATGTGCTTAAGATGAAAAGCCACATTGACCGGCTTGAACGGCTTAATTGTCCCATCTCAAAAGAGTTAGCCACGGATTTGATCCTTAATGGCCTAACTAAAAGGTTTGAGACTTTTGTCATGAGTTATAACATGAATGGATGGGACAAGAGCATTGGTGAGCTTCACGCAATACTCAAAACGTCCGAAGCGGGAATGGGTTAAAAGGTTTTACCGGTTCTCACGATCAATGAAGGTGGCAATAAGAAGAGGCATCACCCGGAACCTAAGGCAAAGGTTGCCAAAGGTAAGGGACATGTCAAGGGCAAGTACAAAGGAAACGCTAAAGTGGAACCAACCAAACCAAAGGAAAAGAAGCTAAGGGTTAGCTCGGATGACCCATGCTTTGGTTGTGGTGAGAAAGGACATTGGATGAGGAATTGTCCAACCTATCTCAAAGAGTTGAAAGCAAAGAGGGATGCGGGGCAAACCTCGGGTACGACTTTCATGATTCATATTGATCTTAATGTTATTTCATCTAACACATGGGTATTGGATACCGGATGTGGAACTCATATTTGCAATTTGTTGCAGGAGTTCAAAAGAAATAAGCATTTCAAGAAAGGAGATACAAGTCTCTTCATGGGCAACGGAGCAAAGGTTGATGTCGAAGCCCAAGGAGACTATGTTTTGAAGCTTCCAAATGGTTTGGAAGTTGTTATGAAAAACATTTTGTATGCTCCTAGTTTGACTAGGAACATTATCTCCGTTTCTCTTTTAAGACAATGTGGGTATGATTTCAAGTTTGTAGACAATGGGTTTTATGTTTTCATGAATGATGTCTTTTATTTTAAAGCAATGCCGTTTAATGGCATTTATGAATTGGTTCATGATAATACATCCATTGATAACTCATTGTACCAAGCTAGCACCAAAAGTCTCAAATGGGATTTGAGTAAAACTTTTCTTTGGCATTGTCGCCTTGGTCACATAAACAAGGTTCGCATTTATACACTTCAAAAGAATGGTCTTTTGAAATCAAGTGATGATTCATTTGATGAATGTGAATCTTGTTTATTGGGAAAGATGACCAAGGAGCCTTTAATGGAACTAATGAAAGGGCGAAAGACTTATTAGGTACCATACATTTGGATGTATGTGGTCCTTTTAGGACAATGACAAGGAATGGTGAAAGATACTTCATTACCTTTACCGACGATTATAGTCGCTATGGGTATGTGTTCTTGTTAAGACACAAAAATAAAGCCTTTGAAATGTTCAATGTCTTCCAAAATGAAGTACAAAATCAACTCAACAAAACAATCAAAGTACTACGTTCCGATAGAGGAGGTGAATACCTCAATGATGGCTAGAAGCACATTACCTCTATCATTTTGGAGTTTCGCACTGATCTCTGCTGCCCATATTTTAAATATGGCACCAACCAAGAAAGTGGAAAGGACACCTTTTGAAATATGGCATGGAAAGGTTCCGTCATTATCATATTTAAGGGTATGGGGCTGTGAGGCTTATGTTAAGAATTACACCCCTGATAAACTTGAAAGCCATTCTACTAAGTGTATCTTTGTAGGATATCCCGAAGATTCGATGGGATATTACTTCTACAATCCAAATGTGCAAAAAGTGTTTATAGCTCGTAAGGCTAAGTTCTTGGAAAGAAAGTTCCTTATGGAAGGAACTGATAGAACTATGGAACTCGAGGAGGATTGAGAACCACAAGCCGATACACATTTGGTTGACACTAGAAATCAACAAGAGGTTGTTGATGATGATCAAATGGTTGATCAAAACACACAAAGCGTTCGAAAGTCTGGTAGAATTAGCACCCCACCTGAAAGTTATGGATTTTTCATGGATGGATGCTACGTGGTAGATTCGAATGAACCCACCACATACTGAGATGCAATGTCGCAATATGATTGTGATAAATGGCTGGAAGCCATTAACGTTGAGATGCAATCCATGCATGACAACCAAGTATGGAACTTGGTTGCTCCACCTCTTAATTCCAAAGTGGTTGGAAGCAAGTGGGTTTTCAAGAAGAAAACTGATATGCATGGAAACTTGGATACTTATAAATCTAGACTCGTAGCAAAGGGTTTCACTCAAACTCAAGGGGTTGATTATGATGAAACTTTCTCGCCCGTGTCGTTGCTAAAGTCTAGATCTAGTTTTGGCAAATGATATTATTTGGCAAATGGATATTATTTGCCATAGCCGCATATTATAACTATGAGATTTGGCAAATGGATGTCAAAACCGCTTTTCTAAATGGACATCTTGAAGAAGATGTCTATATGGTTCAGCCCGAAGGTTTTGTCAATCCACAACATCCTAATAAAGTATGCAAGTTAAAGAAATCAATCTATGGATTGAAACAAGCATACAGAAGTTGGAATCACCGTTTTGATGAAGAAGTCAAAAAATTTGGATTCATCAAAAATGCTGATGAGGCTTGTGTGTATAAGAAAGCTAGTGGGAGCATCATTACTTTCCTAGTATTGTATGTTGATGACATACTTTTGTTTGGGAATGACATTCCAACCATGGAAGGTGTAAAAGTCTGGTTTGGGAGTTGTTTTTCCATCAAAGATCTTGGTGAAGCCGCCTATATTTCGGGAATAAGGATCTATAGGGATAGATCAAGGCGGTTGATAGGTTTCAATCAAAGTGCATACATTGACCAAATCTTGAAAAGGTTCAAGATGGAGAACTCTAAGAAAGGTTTGGTACCTATTCAAAGAGGAACGATATTGATTGCAACTCAATGTCCAATCTCAAAGGATGAGCAAGAGAAAATGAAAGGAATCCCGTACGCTTCGGCTATGAGATCCATCATGTATGCCATGATATGCACTAGACCGGATGTGTCATGCGCTTTGAGCATGACAAGTCGATACCAACAAAATCCGGGAAGTAGCCATTGGATGGCGGTTAAGAGCATATTGAAATATCTTAGAAGGACTAAGGATATGTTTCTAATATATGGCTCTCGTGAGGAGGAACTCGTTGTAAAGGGTTACACGGATGCGAGTTTCCAAACTGATCGAGATGATTCTCGATCACAATCGGGATATGTTTTCGTTATGAATGGTGGAGCTGTCTCTTGGAAGAGCGCAAAACAGATGTGGTAGCCTTGTTCACCACTGAATCTGAATACATTGCCGCCTAGCAGCTCAAGAAGTTGCATGGATTAGAAAGTTCGTGGCCGATCTAGAGGTAGTCCATACCATTCGAGACCATCTAGAGATCTTTTGTCACAATGAGGGTGTGATTGCTCAAATCAAAGAGCCTCGTGCACATCAAAAGACAAGGCACATTGAGCGGAGATTCAACTACATAAGGGATGAAGTTGAAAAGGGAAAGATATATATTCGCAAAGTTCACAATGATCAAAAAACATTGCGGATCCACTCACGAAGCTCCTTGAAAGGCCGAAGCATGAGGGTCATACTTGCGCCTTAGGACTTCGATATTCTAGTGATTGGATTTGATCTATTTTGTATTTGGATATCGGAACAATTGTTATTTTGACTCATTCATATGATTATGGTTTATGATTATGACATTTGAGTTATGTTCCATTTTAGCATGTTTAAATCCGTAAATAAGTTAATTATTCTAAATGTCCGTAGTCGTTCATATTTGTGGGAACAAGTATGAAGGTAAGACTATTATGAACTTGGATTGGTAGATATTCATAGGGTATGAATATAGCAAGGGTTGCTGCGAAGGTTCATAGATATTTTTGGGATAAATATTGGACTGACCCGCTCTCAATTTTACTGCATGGAATCCTTGTGATTTGTGATCATAAGTTAATTTGAGTAAAGGTGAACATCATAGTATCCTCTGACCTGAGATACATATTGGGTCTTGATATTCATAGACTATTATACTTTGACTTAGTTCTTCACTGCTCTGAAACATGTCAGTACATAAGGCTGAGCTCAAGTGTAGTACAAGGTGATAGTGAGAGACGTATGTAGTCAATAGGGGATTTGTCCCTCTTATTCGTTGAGAGTGAGATGTCTAAGGCCTGCTAAGTTAAATCAACAAAGAATGATCATTCTGTTTCTTTGGATTTGACATGACATCCGTGGCAAAAGGATAAATGATAGATTCACCTAAATCATTTCAAGTAAGGGACTTGAAGGGGATGATATTATTGAATGGCACTTCGTCATACGTATTAGGGGTAGTAACCATTGTTAGGCGGTATTTGCTATTTGCATCAATCTTCTATGTATCTTGTGCAAGTGGGAGATTGTAAGAATCGGTCTGCCCAAGACACATATTAGAGTTGATGTGGCTAGTACGTTATGATCCAAGTCGGGTCATACCAAATAACAAGCTAGACAAACACCATAATATTTATTGTAGATATGATCTAACAAATAAATATTAACACTTATGATATTTAGAGAATGGGTTTCTAAATATTTGCACTTGAGGAATCGATAAATTATATGGATAATTTATTTAGAGAGATTATCTTATGATATTATTTAAGTTGGTTAAATGATATATATATATATATATATATATATATGATAATGGTTGTGGTATGTTGCATGAAACTTATGGCATGTTAAAAGTGTTAAATGTCACAAAGTTTCAATAGAGCTGTGACTAATACATGGAGTATTAGTCCAGTGAACTAATACATGGATTATTAGTCCTGCGAATGGTATATGGAATATTAGTCCTGAGACTAGTACATGGAGTATTAGTCTGTTCCAGGAAGAAAGAGAAAATAATATCTGGTAGGACCAGCCCACTTTTGGGAGGAAATTTCCCTCCCACCTTTTGAAATATTTTCTCTTATTTATTATCTATCTTGGGACACAACATATAGGGACAACCAACCACATTACATGTAATATTGATCACTCTCTCTTCTCTCCAAAAACGGTTTAAGGAAGAAGAAAACATAAGAAGGGTTTTTGTGTGCAAAGTGTTATCAAATTCCTAGCAAGCAAGGTGTTTGTTGAAGGCTTGGAGGGTATACAAGCTTGAGGCTCTTTTCCATTGAAGGCTAGCTGTTCCAACCGTCATCTCCTTCGTCTTCTTGCCTCTTGAAAGGTTGTATTACATAAACCCCCTATGGTTGATAGTTTTGGTATGCATGTAATTCGTATATGGATCCGGGGTTTGGGTTTTACAAATAAAACGGGTTTTATATCAATCAATATATCAAGATTTAAAACTTTTAATCCGCTGCATTTTTTCATATAAATGGGTTTATATGGCTTTGATAATCTTGTTAAAACCCAACAATATTATCCCCTAAACATTTCCTTAACCGTTTTTGGCCAAAATTTGATCTGGTTACCCTTAAAGTTTGTGTCTTTTTGGCTAAAACGTCCAAAACTAGATCTAGGATTCATTTCATGAACCGTTCATAACTATAAGTTAGTTTAGTCCATTTCAACATCATGTTTGCTACTTTAAGTTTCGTTTATACCCTATCTACATTAGTTTTAAGTTTCAAGGCCAACCGTTCATTCAAACATAAACTTTAAGATCAAGAACATACCTTTACATGTTCGTTTGGTCTCGGTTAACTTGGTTATGAACTTTAAATCTTGTATATAGCTTGTATAATAAAGATTTATCAATAACCAACGTTCGTTTGATCTCGAATCTCCTTCTCTCTCTCTCGGTTGTATATATATAGAAAGGAAGGTATTTTTTGAGTGTGTGTAGAGAATAAGATGGAAAGAATGAGGATTTAGGGTTTTAGGGAGGTTTAAGGGAGTAGTTATACTCTCTTAAGCCCATGGACCTAAGGCCCATCCCATCCCTTATTCCATCTTAATTATTCCAAGTCCATATTTCTTTCTTTTATTTATTTTGATTAAATTTTAACACATAATAACTACACATAACTTTTCTTTATTTATTATTAAAATTCGGGATGTTACAACTCTTCCCTCCTTAAAGAGGTTTCGTCCCCGAAACCTAACTATTACTTTAACAGAGGTAAAACTTGCGCATCTCATCCTCAGCTTCCCAAGTAACATCTGATCCTTTGCGATGCTTCTATATCACTTCCACCAAAGGTATAACCTTGTGACGAAGTTGCTTCTCCTAGCGATCGATAATCTCCATCGGTTGTTCAATGTAGTTCAGCTGTTCATCTACCTCAATCTCCATCAATGGCACGTGAGATGTGTCATCAGCTAGACATTTTCTCAGATGAGAAACATGGAAGGTTGAATGGATTCCTTCAAACTCATCGGGTAATTCCAGCTTATAAGCTATCTCACCCACCCGATCTATAATCTTAAACGGTCCAATGTACCTTGGACTCAACTTTCCTCTTTTCCTAAAACGGATAATCCCTTTCCAAGGCGAGACCTTGAGCATCACATTTTCACCAACGTTAAACTCGATCGGTCGTTGTCGCTTATCAGCATATGACTTATGTCTGTCTTGAGCAGCTTTCATTCTAGCCTTAATATGATCGAACTTTGAAGATGTTTCTTGAACCACTTCTAGACTTCCCATTTCTTTATGACCAATCGCTCCTCAACAAACTGGGGTTCTACATCGTCTAACATAAAGCATTTCAAACGGTGGCATACCAATGCTTGAATGGTAACTATTGTTTTAGGAGAACTCTGCCAGATGCAGATGATCATCCCAACTTCCACCAAAATCTAAAACACAAGCACGTAGCATATTCTCAAGAGTTTGGATCGTCCTTTCAGACTGTCCATCTATTTGAGGATGATACGCCGTACTGATGTTCAATCTCATTCCCATAGCTTCATGTAACTTTTTCCAAAACCTCGAAGTAAACCGAGAATTCCTATCAGACATGATCGATAACGGTACTCCATGCTTAGTCACAACCTCTTTTATGAACAAGCTTGCTAACATTTCTGACGAGATAGCCTCTTGTATAGGGTGAAAGTGAGCACTCTTGGTCAAACGGTCCACAATCACCCAGATGGTATCATGATGCTTAGCTGTACGAGGTAGCTTAGTTATGAAATCCATGGTGATGTGTTCCCATTTCCATTCAGGTATCTCAAGCGGTTGCATTTTCCCATAAGGCTTCTGATGTTAGGCTTTGACTTGTAAGCAAGTTAAGCACTTACTAACATAATCCACCACATCATTTTTCATCCCTAGCCACCAGTAATCTCTTTTCAAATCTTGGTACATCTTTTTAGTTCCTGGATGAATTGAGTATCTTGACTTGTGAGCTTCATCTACGATTAGACCTCTAAGATCTCCGTGACGTGGGATACACATACGGTCAAACCTAGTTTTCACACCATGCGTGTTCTCTATCAAATCATCTTGCTGACCGAAAATCATTTCTTTCTTTACTAGCCCTTTATTTACCAGCACTTCTGACTGCACTTTGATGATTTCTTCAAATATGATTGAGTTCATAATCAACTTATACGACTTCACTGTTTCAATGACTTCCTTACCAGGATAGTATTTAATGTCGCACTCGTAATCCTTAATCAACTCCAGCCATCTTCTATGTCTCATGTTCAGTTCCTTCTACTCGAAGAAGTACTTTAAACTCTTATGATCTGTGTAAATGGTACACTTGGTACCATATAGATAATGCCTCTATATCTTCAAAGCATGCACTATAGTTACTAGCTCTAAATCATGCATCGGATAAGTACTCTCATGGACTTTCAACTGTCTAGACGCGTACGCTATCACTTTTCCTCGTTGCATCAACATGCAACCTAACCCACGATGAGAAGCATCAGTACAAACAACCAGATCCTCGTCACCATCAGGTAGAGCAAGGATTGGAGCTTGCGTGAGTTTTTTCTTTAATTCCTCAAAAGCTTCTTCTTGAAACTTTCCCCAACTGAATACTACCGACTTTCGGGTCACACCGGTCAACGGTGAGGCTATCTTGGAGAAACCTTCGATGAATCTCCTATAGTAGCCAGCTAACCCTAAGAAGCTTCGTATGTCAGTCGGATTCTGAGGAGTCTTCCAATTCGTTATCGCCTCTTTCTTAGCTGGGTCCACGGTAATCCCTTCAGGATTTATCACGTGACCTAGGAATTGCACTTCTCGTAACCAGAACACGCATTTTGAAAACTTAGCATACAACTTTTCTTTCTTCAGAGTCTCCAACACCTCTATCAGGTGCTCGGCATGATCAGACTCACTCCTTGAATAAATCAATATATCATCGATTAAAACGATAACTGACTTATCCAACATCGGTCGACAAACCCTATTCATCATGTCCATAAATGCTGCAGGAGCATTTGTTAGACCGAATGACATCACGAGGAACTCGTAGTGTCCATACCGCGTCCAAAACGCTGTTTTAGGGATGTCTGCCTCTTTCACCATCAGTTGATGATAGCCTGATCTGAGATCTATTCGTGGGAACTAACTCGAACCTTGCAGTTGGTCAAACAGATCATCAATCCTTGGTAAAGGATACCTATTTTTTACCGTAAGCTTATTCAACTCACGATAGTCAATACACATTCTCATACTTCCATCCTTCTTCTTCACGAATAACACTGGTGCGCCCACGGGGAAACACTTGGTCTAATAAAACCCTTGTCGAGGAGTTCTTGCAGTTGGGACATCAATTCTTTAATCTCGGACGGCGCTAAACGGTAAGGCGCTTTCGCGACGGGCTGGGCTCTTGGTACTAAATCTATCTGGAATTCTATGTCTCGCTCCGGTGGCAACCCCGGAAGATACTCATAGAATACTTCTGGGTAGTCTCGAATGACAGGAACATCTTTCATTTCTATTGTCTCGGCCGTAGCATTGACAACATACGCCAGGTAGGCACCGCACCCTCACCTTAACAATCCCTCGGCTTTTATCATCGAAATGACATTAAGCCCAGAACTTTCCTTATCACCATACACCGTCACCACACTACTATCCAAGGACTTTAACCTTATCATCCTACTCTTACACAGTATCTGAGCCTCATACTCAGACAACCAATCCATTCCCAAAACCACATCGAACCTTCCTAAGGTCATAACATACAAAGTAACATGGAACTCATGTCTCTCTAACTATATCTTACAGTCCTTAGCCATTTTCATTATTTTAACTGAAGTGTCACTAGCGGTTTCTACTATAAATGTTTCAGACACTCGGCAACATTCCATTTTAGCTAATTTACAAAATGGCGTGGCTACAAAACTTTTGTTCGCACCCGAATCAAATAATACTGAAGCGGAAATAACATTAACTAGAAACGTACCTATCACGACATTTGGAATCTGCTTGGCTTGCTCTTGAGTCAACATGTAAGCTCTGGTCTTTGGCCTTGCTTGCTCAACATTCTTCTTCCCGCTTCCCCCTGCTCCACCATTGGTGCATTCCCTAGCAAAGTGACATGTCTTTCCGTACTTGTAACATGCGAGCTTTGTGCTACATTCATGAGCATAATGGTCTGCCTTTCCAAACTTGTAGCAAACATTTGATCCAACTCTACACTCCCCAGCATGCATCTTCCCGCACTTATGGCACATATCGGAACCAATACCCCACCTAAACTCTCCACCGTGCATCTTACCACAAGTCTTACACGACTTCCACTCCCACACCTTCTGTTTATTGTCCTTGGAGTTCCACAACTAAGTATCGGGTCGTTTAACAGGAGCGACCCACTTCTTATCTTTCTTCTCTTCTCCCACCACAACATCATCCACGGCCAGGTCCTCAAAAACCATCTCTGGGAGTTCGACATGAATTTCATCTCCGCCCTCTAGTATGCAAACATTTTGTGGCAACCCACTCACATAGAACTTGATTCTTTTAGCCTCATTGTTAACCATATCGAGCACCAACCTAGACATTCGGTTGAATTTTGTGGTATACTCACGGTGTGTCATCTTTCCTGCTTTCAAATTCAGGAATTTCATCTCTGCCCTCTCAACTTCAGCGTCAGCACAGAACCTCTTCATCACCAGATCTTTCAGATCCTCCCACCTTATTGCCTTAATCTCTTCATGACTCTTCCTCTGCTCAATCGACTCCCACCAATACATTGCTTCATCTCCGAAAAATTGGGTAGCATAACCCACAGCTTGGTCAGGACGGCACTAGCTAATGCGGATAACCTTGTCCATAGTGGTTATCCATTGGAGAGTAGAGATTGCGTCTCCCAAACCTGTCAGCTTCGGCGGATCGCAACCTTTAAATGACTTGTAGTTGCACCCACCTCGACCTTTTTTCCCCTCATCAACCTTCACTGACTTAACTACACTCGAGGCCACCTTCTCTCTTTCATCATCTTTCCTACTCTTCTCCCCAGACTTCTCAACTCTTTCCTGGCATCTAGCAGACCCTTCAGGAGTCAAATTCTTCACAGCAGTGGCTATAGCTTGAACAATAGCTGCTTGAATTGTGGGGTCAAGTTGAAACCCTTCGTTGTTTCTTAGGTTTTGTCCAGCTGTGCTTCCTTCATCTCCTGTGTTGGAAGTTGTCTCTACAGAATGGTCGGACAGTACGTGGCCTGCCTCGACGTCCAGTGCGACCTCCAGTGCCAACAATCTCTCTTGCTCCAGCTATCGTATTCTAAAAGGTAAAACACAAGCGTCATCACAGAAGGAACTATTTAGTACAACGATATTAAGGCTAACAGGTAATAACAGTGGCCAGCTGTGATTAGCTGAGCACATTACTTTCCGTGTCCTATACATTTCCCTTTATAAGTCCATTTGTTCTAAGTTCTACATTCAAATAGTTAATCAATCAGATATCAATTAATCCTATCTCTAACATTATCATACATTATTCAATCATACCTTTACCTTTACTGAGCTTGCATGAGTGACACATGGCATTCTTGAACTGGCATCTTCTCTCTTTTCGTACTTAAATCCCATTCTCCATTCGAGTCTAAGCATGTAGGATGCTTAAATCTCTCTAACTTTTCTCTGATACCAACTTGTAAGGCCCCGTTCCAGGTGCCCTACATTGGACATTGGATTTACTCATAAACACAGTTCTAAGTATCAGAGTTAATTAAAACTTTTGCGGAATATAAATCTTTCATAAAACATTACATATTTATTCATAACTTTTTCTTATCAAACATATTTGTCTTTCAAATCAAAAACATTAATTATAAAACGTCCTGAGTTTTCATATGTCAGCCTCTTATTCTTCTGCCATGTGCCCTGCTCAAGCTAGCTGCCTGATTCTACTCACCTGCGTGCATACTAAAAGTCAGCTACGCTGAGTGAGTTCTATTTAATACACAACATACAACACATACTTTCGTTCATACTTTATACTTTCATAGGTATGCAACAACTAATCATGTAACATCTTAAGCATGTAACACAATTACATCTATCACATATAATACATGTAACATATCATATGTGACAAATTTATTATAACATATAACATGTGTGACAAGTTTATTATTCTAGTTATCAATAACTAGTTACTCTCACTTAGGTCACCAACAACACCACTGACTCAATGTATGCATAAATGACACTATATGCATGGGAGTTCTTTAACTTAGTTAACAGAACTAACTGGTTTTACTGACAAAGTCAACTAGATTAACTGGGTTTAGTTAACGGAGTTAACCTGAAAATGCCGGGTGTCACATCATCCCCTTGTTGAAAGAATTTTCTTCGCGAAAATTAATATGCTACTAAGTACACCAGTCGTCGTCTATGTGTTTGGTTTTAGTAAATTCAGTAGACTTCATGTCATATGTTTGTTCACTGTACATTCAGTATCTCAGTATACTTTCAGTCTATATGTTTGTTCACTGTACATTCAGTACGTGAGTAGAATTTCAGTCTATATGTTTGTTCACTATACATTCAGTACGTGAGTAGACTTTCAGTCTATATGTTTGTTCACTGTACATTCAGTACGTGAGTAGACTTTCAGTCTATATGTTTGTTCACTGTACATTCAGTACGTCAGTAGACTTTCAGTCTATATGCTTATACCACTAATATTTGGGCAGTTTTTCTCATATGTAAGCAAAATTTTCCATTTGTCACATCATCCCCTTGTTGAAAGAAATTTCGTACTCGAAATTTTGTTTACGATATACGGAAACTATAACCATAGTTTCTTGATAGTGAAAGTGTCTGAACGCTTGACAGTATAAGTAAATAGGAAGTGTTAAGATTAATGATTTTTAATGTTATTGGGAACCAAACGAGATTCAAGTACTCACTTGATTAGATATATAAAAATAAACCGAGAGGTTTGTCATAAGAATATCCGATCAATGTTTGTAAAAGTTGATGCATTCAACTACAACTTTTTAAAAGTTTAGGGAAGCCATTATAATATAAGCATCCATTGATGTAAAGAAATGGCAAATTTCAAAGTAGTAAAGGGGGTTGAGTCTCGACAGTTCAATCTCATTTCCAAATAAGCTTAGTAATAGGTACGGCTACCATTGCGGAAGTGATACCAATCTGTCACACCCAGATCAAAGGCGGCGGAACATGCCGGGGTGCAACTGATTGCCCAAAACACGAGACACTATTAAAGTGACAATATTTAATCAACTCATTTTAATTCATAAATCAATAAACAACACATCTCGTTCATACAAACAAATTGAATACAAGTAAATAATTATATTGTTCGTTTTACTAATATCATAATGGTCTTGGTAACGTTTTTCGTCAAGTCCTCGAGTCAACAAAAGTCAAACCTGTAACAATTCATAAAATAAAGTTTGTTAACACAAAGGTTGGTGAGCAATTCATAAGTTTGAGCATATAAGTATATAATAATAAAAGAATGCCACAAAACTTGTATACATAACGATAAATAAAAGCAACAATATGGATAATATGAAGTCGCTAATAAGAATACATTAGCGGCACCGTCTATAAGGGAATACCAAATAGATTCGGATTTCATGAAGTCATTAATAAGAATACATTAACGGCACCGTGCTATAAGAGAATACCAAATAGTTCACGGATTTATGAATCAACCTTCCAAAAGCGGTAAACACATAAGCATATAAACACGTAATCATAGAACACCAAATCGAGCAATTATTTAAGTAAAGTATACAATCACGTTTGTGAGATTAAAGATTCAAGTAAATAAGGCATTTAGTTTGATAAGTATGAAATGTCACCCCAAAACGAAAGATGGAAAAGGGGATATGAAAGTACTCACATTCAAGTGATAAACTTGATTTGGTAAAATGACGAGTAACCGGAAGGATGAGGTTTAACGGGCAAGTCTAGATGAAAGGAATTCTTGTATTAGGAAGGTTGTCTTAGGAAGTCTTTAATAAAATAAATGATAGGAAATGTAAACAATTTAAAGTTTAAGGTTTAAAAGGTAAATATTTAAGAAAAGCATAATAATAGTCCTTTAAAAAAGTAAGTTTGCTCGAAACCGGGTTAAAGTATCTAACCTTAATTTTTACTTAACCAATGGTAAGTAATAAGGTGGGAAAAATGCAAAAAGCAAGTTCCTTCGGAATATAGATACTAAAACGGGTTTTTAACAAGTGTCTCGGGTTGTTAGTTCGGGTCTTGATAATTGGTCAAAACCCAAAGTAAACTTTCCAAAATAATGAATATTATGAGATAACTCAATAAAACTTAATAAGACTTAACCAAGTATGTAGTTCTATTGTTTTAGAACTAACATCGTCCGTTAAGCGAGTGTTCAGTTTTTGTCGGTCCAAACTTTGTTATGAGATCAAGTTGGATCCAACATTCCCAAGTAATTAAGAAAATGATTAAAATCAGTTTGTTAACTATTTTTAAAGAAATATACAAGTCTTGAAAGCTAAAAACACACTTGTGTGTCTTAAGCGGGTAAAAATCGGATTGGTTCGGTTTCCATCTCACAATACGTTCCTTGATGGTCTCCACATGTCCAAATAACCAAGAACTTGTACAAATGAATTTAGAAACTTAAATCTAATATAAGGCATGTTTAAAACAATCATTTTAACAAACTAGTAACAAGTTCGGTTCACGGTTTGGACTATTTACAGTTAAACCGAGGTTAGTCTCTACAAACCCCCACCATGGAACTTCATAAATATGAAAAAGAAAAAAAAAAGAGCATAAGTTAAACATGATTAATATGTGCAACAATTTGTATAAGTGTATATATATCAAGGACCACGAAAGTCCTACATGAAGCCTTGCCTTACGAAGTCCGAAGCTTAACCAATCGGAGTCGGAGAAGCAACTACCAAAGGTAACAAAGGGTGTGTATTATATATATATATGTTGTACCACCATAAAAAAGTATTAATAAGACTACATAAGCTAAATAGAATGAACGATTAAACTTAGTTCGACTCTTGGAAGTCAAAACTTCAAGAACACTAAGAAATAACAACCTTGAATCTATGGAGTTTTGACAGAGAATTTGGAGTAAGAGAAAGTGTAAAAATGAGTGAAATACACTTGTATTTATAGGCCAAGAGTGTAGAGAAAGACTTGGGAGGGTGGCAAGGCTCCACCAATAGAATCTCATGCAAAAATGTCCATTGGTTGCTTTTGAATTAAAGTAAGGACATAAATTAATATAAAATAATTAAAATAATCAAAAATGCACATTGGTTGCTTTTGAATTAAAGTAAAACCATTAATTAAAATAAAATAATTAAAATACTTAATAGAAATCTAGAAATTATAGTTGGTAAAATATTTATGGGATTAATTTTTGGCAACTTTGGTCTTTGAAGTTCGTTTTCGATGTAATTTGAGCGTTTTAAAAGCGTTTTCGAATCCGTAAAGCGGTTTTTTCATATTGAACAAGCGGGAATGATTTAGTAACATAAAATCCAATATTTTATATATTTGAAATGTTAGAGATATAAATCGGGTCGGTTTACAACATAAAAACAAATAAAAGATAACCCGAAATTGACGAATGTCACACAAGGAGTTACTTTAAGTGATCGAAGTGAAAAAAAATCCAAGGTGAGTGTCATATGTATTAGTTGATAATTGATGTTTTATCAAGGTTCAAAAACGGGACGAGCTCTTCCACTCCTAAACAGTGGAGTTAACCTTCCGGAAGGGATAAAATGTCATTTTAACCAAACAAGTCAGTGTTATAATCATTTCAACTGAACAAAGTCCAGAATTAGGTATCGTTTTGAATATTCGGGAAATATCAAAGACTTGCCATATTATAAGTTGAAAGGAATGGTCAAAGGTTCATTTCATTCCTCTTTATTGTTAATACCCATGATTACAGAGGATTTTGTGTTTCCAATCAAATTAATTATTATTACCCAAATGGTGTTGCATCCGATAGGATTTCAGGATTAATTAATAATAAAGATCATGGAAATTAGCTCCCATTTTCATTGAGGTTTTCTCATTGTTTGAAACTAGTCAAACGTCTTCTGATGTTTGTATTTGTTTGGCCTCAAAGGACATGATATGGTTTTAGCCTAAGAGTTTGTCGCTATCACTGAGAATGAGAGACGTTGTTCAACGTTAACTATGTTTAACCAAATGCAGAATGCATATCCAATGGGTTATTTAATTGAGACTGGCCTTAACTAGTTCCAGGTATAGAAAGAAAATGCGTCATCAACTAGCTCGGTCAGCAGGTTTAGTCATTAGGTTGGATGGGCATCTAATGTATCTTATGTAAGAATACTACTCATCAGTCACAATGAAACGATTTCCCCTATCCTCCGCTCTAGAGGCTAGGTCGTAAGGTAGCTCTTGTCTCCGCCAGTTTGGTGCGAAAACCGATTCTGGTTAAAGCGAATATAACTATGCTCAAGGTAGGAAAGTCGGTTAGTGATGTCCCCAACATCAACATACCGTTAGCGTTTATATATAGGGTGTACCGCAGCTAACTCACCACACTAATAGCACATCTTCGGTGGTTCTCATTACCAATCCTATTCAAACTGTATCTTCCCAGTGTCAAGTGTAACTGGTAAATTTATCTTCTCCACTTTAGGCAAGAAAAGATGAGTATATGTTTTCCATCTAAGATATACCAATATGAATCCATATAAATACTTGGATGGATGGTTACTCGTCGTTCCTCGTGAGTTACGGATCTGAGCAGGGTTTTGATGATGAACGGCCTTACGCCAACTGACATGACTTATTCACGTTAAATATCTAGTCCTCAGTCGGGCGGTATAAGGTACTTCGAGAATAGAAATACGTTGTTGCTTAGACTTTATTCCTATGGAAAAATAGAAGTCATAATGAGGACACGGTTATTCGCGTTTCATTCAAATTAAGGTTTGTCACAGACGAAGTCATTATCAGAGATTGATCGTCTATTGGATAGTATGTCCATCACTTTGCTATTTGTTTACTAGAAGAAAATTTTAGCCATATGTCTCGTCAAGGTCATACTCACTGTTCTATTGAAGTTTAGGTTTGGTATTTATCACTTCATTATGTGCGTGCAAATTGATGGCATTAGCGGGTTTGAGCTTGTACTGGAGAAAAATGGGAAGAAATCGATTTAGTTTCCTTCACGAGGGCATTCAATAATACATAGGCTATTCGGGGTTTGACTCAAACTAGGGCGAGCCAGTGCTGGAGGTTTGTATCAAAAACCTGTTCGTTGTTACTATAGGCACATAAGATGAGTTACACCATCAGCCTTCACATACGATCAAGGCGTTACTTCAGACGATTAAGGATCATTGCTCTGGGGCCAAAAACTTTCTAGGAAAAGTTGCATAGAGAATTTCCCAATCCTTAGGGAGGTTTCTTTAGAGCTATGGGTCAAGAGGAAGATTCAACACTTTATGAAAGGTTACATAACTAATTTACCGATTTCCATGAGAATTGAGGTAGGACCATACTAGTAGCTAGTTCACGGGGTCAAGATGAGGCGAGTGATTAAAATTGTTTTTGAGAATGTTAGCCTAAGAGAGGTGTTAAAGAGGATATTTCTCAAAGAGTTTTGTTATAGGGTTACGGTTCCATCCGTGCATAAGGTATTCCAAGTCATCGCATTCTAGTGGAGTTTCGATGGTTGAAATTATGTTTTTCATTGTCCTTGAGAGAATGGGATTATCTTATGGAATGGTCTTATTATAGAGTTTGTCATGGTCGGAAAATAAAATTTTCAAGCTAAAATGGGAGTTAACAATTCGTCAGGGTAAGTATATCAACAGGAACTTTTAGCTAGGTCGCACAAACATGGTGTTGGTTTACAAGAGGTTCTTAAAACTTCGTATATACACTAGGGTTAGAGGTCTTGCCACGAAATGCTAGAGAGGTTTTGAATTCAAATTATTTTCATAACAAGGTTTGGAAAAGATATCTTAAGCTTGGCAAAATAACTTGCATATTGGTAACTAAAACATCAATTTTTTTTATGAGGATCCATCTTCAATCGGCTAGTCGCTTCTACTAGTTATAGAACATATTATACAATTTCTACTAGTGTTGGACGAGTTATGAGAGCTTCCAGCAATGTTGGAAACTTATGTTTGAGATTCACGGACTATGACCACACTATAGGATTCATCAGGATTCACATGCACCATAAATTATTATTAAGTGTGCACCCAAAATAATAATTCGGTTTACATGATCAGCCCAATTCCTCCCACCATGCGTCAAGTTGTCCCTTAGTTTGGATTGCCGAGTACAGAATGATACTAATCATGAAAAGGTGAGCAAAAACACTTTTTATTGATCGTACGTAGATTAGTTCAGAGTTTCACCTAAAACTTTGGTTGAGAATACATTATCTGAGTATTCACTCGAGTTGAACACACTGAGAGTTAAGCTTTACAGATGGCAGAAGAATACATGTTCATGAAGCAAACATGCAATCGAAGTATGACTTAGACATAAGCTAGAAATAAAGTGAAGTAAGCATTTTTTTCCCCTCTAAGTCAGAATAGACTTTGAGTGTACCATAAGCAAGATGTTTTCAGTTGCGTAGTCAATCTACTGTTCAAGCAGCATCGACTAATGAAATGAGCACGCGGCTCAAGAATGAAAATTATGGCATCTCAATGCCTTGAAGGGTCTGCCTCAAAGAGGTACGTCTCACCCGAGACTCAAGTTTGGAGTTTGGAGTGGAGTATGGCTAGCAAGTTTAGGATACTCAAGATGGTAGATAGATAAGAGACTCACTTCCGACATACCCAACTCTTGAAGAGGTTATACTCGTTTGGCGTTTCCCGTGCAAGGGCCTGAAATGACTCATCATTCTAGACGATGTCGTTGCTATATTCAAGCCGGTATTTCCTCGGCTCAAGTGATGTGAGAATGGGTGAAGGTTCTAATGTGACAACAAGAGTGGCGTGCTCCTTATCCGAGGATAATGTTGTGGATGATGTCGACATACCCATATGGAATTGTAGTGTTAAGTGGTTATGTACTAACATACTACATACCCTAAGTATAAAATAAATGTGTAAGCAAATTCATGATTAATACACTTGTCATAAATAAGTGTAGAAGCTAAGTGTGAAATCAATGCGGTGCGAGTAAGACGCGTACACATATGCAGTGCATGCATAAATGAAATGTATGTCTGGGTTTGTAAGTATTAAAACTGACGCGAAGCTTTGAAAACGGTTATAGACTGGTTTTGGAAAACAAACCTAGTTCACTATAACCAGTGGCTTTGATACCAATCTGTCACACCCTCAATTTTCGACTAACGGGGTTTTACCATGAGGCGCGTGACATACCAGGATCTAGCCATGTGTCATAACGAACAACCAATTTAAAATGGAAAATATTTAAATATTATTGCTCATCATAAATTAGGTAAGTACATTTACAATAAAGTTTTTACATTTGCGGAAGCGTATAATTTAGGAAAACATTTAAAAACCCAGAGTGTGTGTCAAGACGCCCAGTCATAACATTTCATTAAAGACTCCCAGCATAATTCAATGCTTAGTGGGATCCATGCATCCTAGACTCATTTCAATTTCGCACGTGCACCTTAAACACCTGAGAAAGACATGCTAAAACGGGTCAACACAACGGTTGGTGAGTTCACAGGTTTGAGTTTATAAACAAGTATGTTAAACAAACCATTTAGTTAGTAAACGTTGTAAGCAATAAAGCATGGATAATGTATGCGTTAGTAATACCACTAGTTAATTACGCTAGCAATCATGTTACATCAGTGTGAGTTCCATTGTGACCGAGGTTGACTTGTTAGTTTGTTTGCCACCCACGGAGTCTAATATAAGACTAGTGCATATTGCGTAAAGCTTAACTCTCAGTGTTACATTAGTGTGAGTTCCATTGTGACCGAGGCTGACTTGTTAGTTTGTTTGCCACCCACGGAGTCTAATATAAGACTAGTGCATAAGACTAGTTCCTAGTAAATGAAACGCCCGGCGACTCCCTCAACCGAGAGCCCCGAGGGGGTTCGTCAAACCCAGTAGTACTACCTTTCATTACCGAGCCAATGTACAATTGTTAACGGTTCAATGTGCATGGGGGACTTTAGTTTAAGTGCACTATGAACCCATGAGGTATTAAAAAGTCTACAATTATCCAAAAGTTTTGTATGCATGCTTTCTCCCCAAAAAGGAGTAAGTAAAAAGAGGGGCAGTGAAACTCACCTCGAATGCGGTTCAAATTGAAAGTCAACTGCTTAAGTCAAGTGCCTAAATTATACAAGCACCATAAGTATTTGTTAAGCGATTCCTAGAACCCTTAGTATCCAAACAATTCCCTTGTTTATTTGAAGTTTGACCAAAGTTTGACTTTTTGTTGACTTTGACCAAAGTTTGACTTTGTTGACTTTGACCAAAGTTTGACTTTTCATTTGACTTTTGACCAAAAGGTCCAAGTTGTTGACCGTTGACTAAAAAGTCCAAGTCTCGATGATCGAAGACTAAAAATTGAGTTTTGTTGACCGTTGACCAAAATGTTGACTGACGGCCCGTTGTTGACTTTTGACCACTATTCTAGACTTTGAATGATTACATAATGTTCCTAGTCACAATTTAACAATAAAGTAATGTGCACTTAGCCACTTTTCATACAATCCTATGACTAAGTCTAACTTCTACCACTTTCAACACTTCACAAGTAAGACTAACCACTTAGTCAAATTGTTCTAAGTTGACCCATAAAGTCAAAAATCTAATTTATCACAATCATTCTATTACAAACTACAATTATTTTTACTAACCAATATGTTAATCATCCTTAACAAGTTTTCAATCATCAAAACTGATTTTTCCAACCAACCAAACCATGTAATTAAATTACCAAATAATTCACACATATTCTTACAAGTATTAGGTATAACATATATTTTTCTTATAATTTTACAATTCACCAAAACATACAGAATATTCACACTCTACAACAACCTAATTTCAGTCTCTATTTTAACACAGCAGTACACAAATATTGGCCAAAACTTCTATATTTGTCCAATTGATTCAAGACCAATTGGGTTAGATTCCTACTTCAATTTGTAACATTGAAGAAGTGGGATCACAGCCATATCTGTTTTCAGTCTTAAGTTATACAATTTAAAACATAGCTCAGAAAATTTCTCTTTCAGTCAGAATTGCAACCCGATTTTGTAAATTAATAAAAACTAGTCAAACAAAATCCAAACATTATGATTATTGACTTTTTGAAAACTAGATTTAAAGTACTTAATCACAGTATCAACAATCAATCAGAAACACCAACGTATCATCAATTTATACAATCTACAATCTAAAACACAGAATCTGTCAACCAGCATATTCAAACCAAAAGTCACAAAATTCATGATTCTTATATCCTTATGATCTTAAATTATCAAGGAACCATTTTCTATAATCAAATATCATGTATTTCATTATTTTACTGGTTTATAAAATAAGATTTATGTACAAAAGGTTTCCATATTTTCATTTATGACAATACACGCAATTTCTTTTAAAATCAACCTTGATTATTCTTAGTTCATTTTCACAAATTCGATTATTTGGATACTAGGTTTTCATGACCCAAAATCAAAATATGAATAAGAATATGTACTAAACCATGTTTACCTCTTGCTTGGTCCAAGAACTCTACACCCTTGCTTCTAAGAATCACCAAGTTGTTTATGATATTTGAGAGAATTTTTAGAAAATACAAAGTGTGTGTGTGGGTGTGAAATGGACAGCCGAAGGAAGAAAAAGAAAAGTTTTAACCTTCATTGTTATTTAATCATCATTACACATTCATTTACACCCTCATTAAGTCATCATAAATTTGATTAAACTTTAGATAACTTTATTTAATTTAATTTGTGACATGTTACATTTTATTATAAACATTTCCTAGAATATGTTATGCACTTCTCTTTAGTTACTTATCATGTAATATATTATATGTTATGTTATTTAGTTGTTCAATCTCTTACAAAATATATTAATGCAACAACTAATCATGTAACATCTTAAGCATGTAACACAATTACATCTATCACATATAATACATGTAACATATCATATATGACAAATTTATTATAACATATAACATGTGTGACAAGTTATTATTCTAGTTGTCAATAACTAGTTACTCTCACTCAGGTCACCAATGACACCACTGACTCAATGTATGCATAAATGACACTATATGCACGGGAGTTCATTAACTTAGTTACAGAACTAACTGGTTTTACTGACACAGTCAACTGTATTTAACTGGGTTTAGTTAACGGAGTTAACCTGAAAATGCCGGGTGTCACATCATCCCCTTGTTGAAAGAATTTTCGTCCCGAAAATTAATATGCTACTAAGTACATCAGTCGACTTTCGTCTATGTGTTTGGTCTTAGTAAATTTAGTAGACTTCATGTCTATATGTTTGTTCACTATACATTCAGTACCTCAGTAGACTTTCAGTCTATATGTTTGTTCACTGTACATTCAGTACGTGAGTAGACTTTTAGTCTATATGTTTGTTCACTGTGCATTCAGTACGTGAGTAGACTTTCAGTCTATATTTTTGTTCACTGTACATTCAGTATGTCAGTAGACTTTCAGTCTATATGCTTATGCCACTAATATTTGGGCATTGTTTCTCATATTAAAGCAAAATTTTCCATTTGTCATAGAAACTATTAAGCCTCAAGCATTTTTCTCTGCTTCACGTCCTTCCTTCGGCTTCTTGCAATCCCTTGCTAGATGTCCACGCCCTCCACAATTGTGACACCTATGATGGCCGTTGCACTCCAAGGAGAAATGTCCCGCTCTTCCACACCTGTAGCAAACACCTAATCCCATCCTGCACTCTCCCGAGTGCTTCCTTCCATATTTTTCACAAACAGTGAACTCCTCCTGCCTTGCCTTCTTCTTATGTGGATCCTCATCATCAGCTTCATTTGGTTTTGGGGTTGGGTTCTTTCTTTTTGGTTCAGTCCTCTCCTCTTCACAGATGGCAAGGTCCTCACAAACCATCTCGGCCAATTCCACGGCCGAGTCAAATGTTGCGGGTTTATTAGCCTTAACCAAAGTGCGAACATTCCGCGGAAGTCCCCTTACGTAACACTTGATCCTCTTAGCTTCGGTGTTCATCATGTCAGGTACCAACCTAGACATGCGGTTGAATTCAGTAGTATACTCCCGTTATGTCATCTTTCCCGCTTTCAAGTTCAGAAACTTCATCTTCACTCTTTCAACTTCGGTATCAGCGCAGAACCTCTTCATCACCAACTCCTTTAGATCATTCCATCTCATCGCCTTAACCTCTTCCTGACCCTTCCTCTGCTCAACCGTCTCCCACCAGTACATTGCTTCTTCACCGAATGATTGAGTATCATAACCCACAGCTTGGTCGGGACGGCATTCGCTAATGCGGATAATTTTATCCATGGTGGTTATCCATTGAAGGGTGGCGATTGCGTCTTCCAAACCAGTTAGCTTTGGCGGGTCAATCCTTTGAAGGACTTGTAGTGACACCCACCTCAGCCGCTCTTTCCATCATCAACTTTCACAGATCCAGCTTCACCCGAGTCACCCTTCTCTCCTTCACCATCTTTCTTACCATTTCCTCCTGACCCTCCAGCAGTTCTCCCATGGCTTCCAGCAGATTTTTCAGGATTCTTGTCCCTCACAGCAACGGCTACAACTTGAATAGTAGCTTCTTGGATTGCGGGATCCAGTTGAATCCAATCGTTATTGTTACTCGGATTTTGCTCAGCATGACTTTCTTCTCCCCAGGCGTTAGTAGCTGATTCAACAAAGGGTTCTCGGACGACCCGTGGCCTACCACGACTTCCCGTACGCCCTCCCGTTCCAGCAATATCTCTTGCTCCAGCCATCGTATTTAAAAGGGAAAACACAAACATCATCACTCAGGGAATTATTTAGCACGTGATTCGTAAGGTAAGTAGCTAATGACATTGATCTAGTGTAATTAACTATTTGCATTACTCCTCAGGTTCTACCTACTTCCCTTCGTGATTTCACTTGTGCTAGTTTCTACTTTTAAACAGTTAATCAATCAACAATCACGAAATCCTATCCCTAGCCTGCATATATCCTTCCTTTAACAATTAATCGAACATCTTTATACATTATTTAACATACTTTACCGTTACTGAGCTTGCTTGAGTGACACATGGCTATCTTGAGCTGGCGTCTTCTTTCTTTTCTTAATAAAATCCCATTCTCTGTTCGAGTCTAAGCATGTAGGATGCTTAAATCTCTCGAACTTTGCTCTGATACCAACTTGTAAAGCCCCGAACCCGTAGCCCTACTTTAATGTTGGATTTACTCATAAACACCGTTCTTACAATCGGAGTTAATTAAAACTTTCGCGGAAACATTAACTTTAATCATTTGATACAAAACATTAATCTTTTCTTTGATACCATATCACAAAACATTATATTTAAAACATCATTTCTTCCATCTTCAAATGTCAGTCGTTCAATCAATGCCATGTGCCATTCTCATGCTAGCTCTTTAGTTTGCTCACCTGCGTGCATACTAAAATTCAGCTACGCTGAGTGAGTTCTAGTTAATCAAGCATCATACCATACATACAATTACATTCATATACATACATATCCAAAGATACATATTAATATCTTAACCTTGTATAAATATCCATAAGAGGAACGCCACATAATATTTATTAAAAAACCATGGCTACTGCTCATGCTATATATCCTCCATAGAAGGACGCTCTGTATAAATTCTCCATAGAAGGACGCTCTGTATAAATTCTCCATATAAGGACGCTCTGTATACTTCCATAGAAGGAACATCCTATATATTTCCATAGAAGGAACACTGTGCTTTCCATTAAAGGAACACTATGCTTTTCATTAAAGGAACATTATGCTTTCCATTAAAGGAACACTGTATTTTCCATTAAAGGAACACTATGATTTCCATTAAAGGAACACTCTATATATTGTCCGTAGAGGGAAATCTATACATAATTTATTATTTAATATCCATATAAGGAGACAATCACTATCCTTGGAAATACATGCAATATCCGAAGATCGTTCATGTATCGACAAGCAATCATCCGTACATTACATATAATATTCAAATCTTTATTTATAACTTGGCAGTACGTGCAATATTTGAATATCGTTCGCGTACTATCAATATAACATACATACATCATTCGTAAATCATATATATCAATCGTATCTTTAAACTACCACCTGGCGGTGCATGCAATATCCGAAGATCGTTCACGCACCGTCAAGTGTTCATCATACATGAATCATACGAGGCATACACTTACCACTTAAGGTAAGTGTATTAACTATCACATCGAGTATGCACACAGCCACGAAAACATAACAAGGAATGGGGCTAGAAACTCACCTGAACTCGGCTACTTCTTCTGCTACTGGTTATTCCTTCTCGAGCTATGCGCGACTAACTGTTTAATAATTGAATATCAAATACTACTCTAGCCATTCTCATTGTTACTTAATTAGCCTTATGCGTTTAAGCCGGTTTTACTTCATTGAATCATTATCCGGTTAGTTAATCGTTACGCATTAACCTTTAAAGGTATCTTTCATAAATTATCAAAGTCCAAGGAGTACTATGAAATTTTATCATTCTTCTCTAAGTCCAGGGTCCATTCTGTAATTCTGCCAAACTTCTAGTTCGTTACCATGTCCTTAACAAATTGGACCACATAACGAACGAACTGGACCCATAACGAATCTGTACCCTTAACGAACTGGGGGTTAATTCATTAGTTCTCCCTTAAACTACTTAACGAACTGGGTTTAGTTCGTCATTCATTCCTTAACGAATTAACATAATGAATTGAGATTAGTTCGTTAAGCTCCCGTTAACGAATAAACTTAACGAATTGCCTCTAGTTCGTTATCCCTGCTTAACGAAATTCGTTATGTTTCCGTTGACGAACTAAGGTTGGTTCGTCACATTCCCGCGAACGAACTAGGGTTAGGATAGAACATTCCCTGACAAGATCTAAAACTCGTGCCACGTTCTCCGGCGCCGCCACTGCCGGAATAACGGGATCTCGCCAGAAAAGCGAGATCTCGCTTATTTCACCACCATTTTCACCGTTTTTCGTCCCGTTCGATCCAGATCTGAGCTAGGGTGATCCCTAAGCTCATCTTAGGTTCCATTTATACCCGATTCCACCCGGATCTCGTGACTTTAACGGTTTAACGGTGTCGGCTCGTCGTTTCGTGACTAAATCTAACGAGTTTGAGTATAAAAAACATCATACTATCATACCTCGGGTCGGGATCAATTCTTCTTCTTGGTTTCGGCTTGAGAGAGAAAGTAGGAGGAGAGAGAGCTAAGTGTGTGTTTTGGGTAGTGTGTGGAATATGTGTAAATGAGTGATGTAGGCATAATGAAGGTATTTATATGATGGAACATGGGCTTGAGCTCATGGTCTATCTTCCTTCCATTTTAACCCAAGTCCATTACCCATATTACTTACCCCAACACAAGCCCGACTCGTATTTACTCCTACTTTATTTATTATTTTCCCACTAACCCGAGTAAACATTCCCACCAATATTAAATAATATAATTAATATTACTTTTGAAATTTTGGGATGTTACAAGTAGCATTGATTCGAATAAAGGGAGAACCATTCGAAAAGCCTTGGTTCAAATAACGGGTGAGCCATTTGAATAGCCTTGGTTCGAATAAAGGGTGAAACATTCGAAGAGCATTGATTCGAATAAAGGGAGAACCAATCGAATAGCCATTTATTCGAACAGGGATTAACCATTCGAATGAAAATGGGGCCATTCAAATGGAGGACCCATTCGAATGGAACCTGCCATTCGAATGGAAGGTCCATTGAATGGAACCTGCCATTCTAATGGAAGGTCCATTCGAATGGAACTTGCCATTCGAATAGGTAAACCATTCGAATGGAAATGGGAAATTTGATTAGAAAGTCCAGACTTAGAAGTTTCTGAGGAAACTTAATTGATATGTTTAGGGCTAGTTAATTGATGCGTATAATTGTCATATAGTTAGTCGTGCCCAGTTAAAGAAAAGAATTACTATAAATTCATAAAGGAACCGAATTCATGTGAGTTTCTAGCCCCACTTCCTTGTTATGTTTTCGGGGTTGTGTGCATACTCAATGTGTTTAGTTAATACACTTACCTTAAGTGGTAAGTGTATGCTATGTGAATGTTTATAAATGATATATGTATGATATATGAATGTTGATGAATGATGTATGTATGATATATGAATGGTTTAGAAAAGATCATGAGTATGTAAGAAAGTATGTATATATATACATAAAGAAAAGGAAGTTATGTATGAATTGACGGTAAAAGGGTGGCAATCCTTAATAATATATGTGAAGGAGGGTGGCGGGCCCTAATAATATATGTGAAGGAGGGTGACATACCCTAATAATATATATGAAGGAGGGTGGCAGACCCTAATAATGTCTGTGAAGGAGGGTGGCAGACCCTAATAATATATGTGAAGTTATAGGGCGAAAGGCTCTTTAAAACGTATAAGTATGTATGTAAAGTAAGATTAAAATATGAAAGTACGAAAGAAAGAATGAAAGTAAGAATGAAGGTATATACTTATGTATGTACGAAAGAAAGACGAACAGGTTAAGTAAGTAATATGTGTCTTCGGATACGTATAAGTAAGTATGTGAATGTATTGTATGTTGCCTGATTAACTAGAACTCACTCAGCGTAGCTGACTTTTAGTATGCATGCAGGTGAGTAGGATGAGGCAGCTAGCTTAAGGAGGGCACATGGCAGAAGAATAAAGAAGTTGGCATCTGAAGACTTATTCTATGATTTTTTATTATGAAAGACAAAAGATGTTTGTTTAAGACAAGTTTTGAAATGATATGAAATGCTTATTGAGGTTTTTATATTCCGCCAAAGTTTTATTTAACTTTGATATTTAGAACTGTGTTTATGAGCAAATCCAACGCCAAAGTAGGGCACCGGGAACGGGGTCTTACATTTTTGCAATTAGACTTCTCCTTAAAGAACTTAAAGCTGGAAGTAATACTTGTATTTTTTCTATGAACATTAGAATATCCTCTTTTAGGTTTTAGTGCTAATTAGTTGAATAACATCTTATTTTCCAGTACTAGATATTTCTTTTCTTGTACATATGTTGTTGATCAACACACTCATTTTCCTTTGGTACTTCTGAGTGTTATAGTTGATTTTAAGGCACCAAATTGTACTATTGAAAATTTTAGTATGTAATGTACTCGAATATTGTACTTAAGTTCATGTGTGAGCCCTTAATATTATGATCATTGATTGTACATTATGATGCATTCAGTAATTCCATTTAGTTAGTATTTAAGGAGTGCATGAATCTTATGAGTTATTTTAACTAGTCTTAGGAAAAACTAAATTTAGAATAACTCTAGTGATAACATTTATTTATATAAGTTCATGGTTATCATTATCGTAAGAGACATTACGATTGACTCATTCCATTTGTTATGCTCTAGTTTTCAATGGAATGATTGTTATTAGAAAGAGTAGTAGGATAGTCATATCATTCGTTAAGGAATAATTAAAACTGAGAAAAGCTAAAAATTATTGAAACTCTTTATGATGTAAAACATATATTATGTTTTAATATTAGAGTGGATGATTTGAATGAGATAGTTATTTATAGAAGAAAATTATAGTGAGTAATGCTATGGGATATTAAAGTAAGATAGATTAAAGTTTATGATCGTTAATTTAATGAAGGATCGTTAATGTGAGGATCATTATATTTTATTGAAGATGTTATATGTCTATTATTAACATCAAACTAATAGACTATAATTAAAAGTTCTACTAAAAAAAATAAATCACCTTTGGGCAGAATTAAAATTTACTTAAGTATGTGTGCAAAACAATTGTAACACATCACCTCTGGGCAAAAGTGAGACAATTATTCTAATTATGTACATGCTAGTTTTGCTGGATAAAAATGTAACACATCACCTTCGGGCAAAAGTGAGACATTTGTATCATGTTAGGCAAAAACTGACAAAAGCTTTCAGTTAGACTTGAATGATATGGTAAATGTAATCCATCACCTTTGGGCAGAAGTGATAAATCAAAAGTTCATTCAAGTTAGGCCTTTATGTTTTGTAAAATTTTATAATATTTAATTATTTACAAAACATTTTATTTTAATGAGTTAATAGCAAAAACTTTATGGGTAAAATTAAGGATTTCGAGAAATAACGTTTTTCAGGTAAACTATAGTTTTCGGATTATATGGGTTCTTGGTTAATAGGTTTTCGAGTATTATGGGTTTTCGGGTAAAGTAATGAGTTTTCGGAAAATCGGCGTGTTTGCGGGAAAAAGATCAGAAACTATTCCAAATAAAAACCCGTATAAGGCCATAAAGTTTAAAATCCGAGAACTCTAAAATCCAAAAATTAATATTATCCTAATTAAACTGAAAACACAAAAATTAATAAAACCCATACAATTAATTCCGTAAACTAGTTGATCCCTAAACTGATTTC
The DNA here is from genome assembly GCF_021521415.1 of Bidens hawaiensis. Lineage (NCBI taxonomy): Eukaryota > Viridiplantae > Streptophyta > Magnoliopsida > Asterales > Asteraceae > Bidens > Bidens hawaiensis. The sequence goes on from NW_027495849.1 coordinate 75,480, forward strand.
GAAAACTAAAAGGATAATAATAATAATAATAATAATAATAATAATAATAATAATATTTGGTTCAAATCTTCTAAGGATTAACAATTATATCTATTTCCTATTTTAATGGGATTCAAATCCTTTAAGAAAATACCAAAACTTTTAATTTATTCAAGATTAAAAAAAATTATATTCCTAAATTAACTTTATTATATTTTAATCCATATTTGAACCAAAATATGTTATAATTTTCAAAAATTATGATGAACACGAAGAACATAGTCGAAAAATTTAATTATTAAACATATACAAAAACTGGAATCGAAATCTTTAAACATGATTTAAAAGATTTCGAAAATATTATGGTTTATTAAATATAAATTTTAGCGATTTTAAACAGTTTCATATATTATTTCGTAATAGAACATTCTAAAATAAACCGAAAAAAATTAGGTTTTATCATGTTTTAGTTCATGTCTTTTGATTCAATTCCATATTTAGGATAAACATGAAGAACTAATTAATTGAAACAACGCGGGTTGTTTCTCGATTAGCCTATTACCCGACCCGTATTTGTTTTCGGATAATATTTAATCAATAAAAGATCGTATTTATCGAGTATAATATTCTATTATTATTGGTTATTATATCTATCTAATATATATATATATATATATATATATATATATATATCTTTGGATTATATTTAATATACCTCCCTAAACTATAATTTAATCCCTTATTGTTTTCATCCATGAAATTGAGGGACTTTTCTGCAAAACTGGATAATTATTATATATTATAATCATTTTTCCCATTTACCCAAACTCAAATCAAGATCCAACCCGATTTGAACCCAACCCGCGATCCATTCCGTATTCTTGTAGCTTAATCTTCGTGTTTTAGTTGGAATTTATCTTTTTAGATCGTTTATACGCGTATTATGACTAACACTGTCAATTTAATTGGGAAACAAGATCAAAATATATTCGTATTAACATATAAAATGAACCCGTCATTAGCAATACACCTAGATACCATATAGAATCGATTATAATTCAATTAAACCCATTGGCATGCTCCCCGTGATCTCTCGAACAATACCCCCTTAGTTAATTTGGTTTTAAACGTCTTCAACTGTCCGTTCGTTATCATGTTCTTCCCGGCTGTTCTTCGATCAATTAACCCTCGTTTATGCATCGTTTAAGGTAATCTGTTATACCAACAATTTCGTTTCTACCCCTATAAAGATAACCCTAACCTCAATTAAACAAACATAAACGGATTTCACAAATTGCCGATTTAGACATGTTTATGCTTTTAAGGTATTACTCTTAATCATAACCAGATGACACCCCTAGCGCAGCTGGTGGGTGTGTGTGTGGTTAACTCGTTGAATTGGCCAGGGGCGCGGGTTCGAGCCCCCTGGAAGCGGTTTTTGGTTATTAATTTTTATTAGTGCTTTTATGAGTTTTAAAATATTTTTTACTTAATTATAATTAATATTAATATCAAATAAACATTACTTTATTAAACCGACATCTCTAAGTTTACGGTTCTAGTAAATAAATCCCGTCTCAAGTTTTCGTTTACGTGTATATATATATATATTATAAGTATATTTTAATAATAATAAATCATCGTTATTTTATTTAAAAACCTTACACCATTATTTGTGTTTTCTAGTCATTGAACATCTTTATAAAATTTGTTTATATTAATTTTATATATATAATATGTATTGTATGTATATGTATCATTCTTTAAAAGTTGTAACAATTATATTTTTAAACGTATTAGCTATATTTAAATAATTAGACTTTCGTTAAAGATTCCAAAATATATTTTTTATATATATTTAAATGATTATTATTATAATATAGCTCAACTCATATTTATTTATATTTAAACTAATTATTTATAAATTGGATTAGATGTTATCTATGGGTAGTATAAAGGTAACTTTTTAAATATAAAAGTAACAACTATTATATTAAATGATAAAATTGTTATCACAATATTATTATCAATAGAAATCCAATCGCTCAATCTATAATATTAAAATCCCAATCATAACTCAAATCGAAATCTTAATTCACTAAATTGTGTTATATCTTTTATAATTAATTCATGTTATATTCTTCTCTCTCTCTCATCGTCACTTATTTCGTTCATCCGATTAGGTTATTAATCACTCCCCTATTTTACTTGTTATCAATTGTTTTGGGGACACTTGAGTACCATTTATCAAATTATTCATCTTATTATTTCTCAAACGCAAACTGTGATCTTTGTGTTGTGTATCAGTTGAATGACTGCCTGTTACTTGCTATTTGCTTACTTGCTTACTTGAATCGCATTCGGAGAAGTCCAACATAATCTCATTATAGTATGATCATACGACCGTCGTAGTGGCCGGAGCCCGATCGCATTGGCAATGGTTTCACCCACACTCATTACTTTCTTAACGATTTCATTGTTTATACTCACAGATAACGGTTTTGCCTACTTTTATTCATTCATTTATATCATTATTTATTACCATTTTTCTTTGTGTTAAAACTGGTGATCTACTCACTCAATATGTGTTGTTGTCAAATATATATATATATATATATATATATATATATATATATATATATATATATATATATATATATACACATTTGCAGGTTATAGATTGGATTGCTTATCGAACTGAAGCTCACGTAGAGATGACTTTAGGATACTAAACATATACAAGAATAGTTGGTTTTGTATTTGTAATTTTCTTTATTATTGTTGTATTTAAATATTGTTTGATAATAAATAAATTAATTAGATATTGTTGCTTTATAATTTCATGATAGTACCTTGAGAGTTGTGGGCAATCACTTACGCCCCGACATTTCTGCAGTAGGTTGGGGTATGACAGATTGGTGTCAGAGCCGAATTTTTAAGATAGGTCATTAGTGGCGCCTTAGTTACATGCTTAGGTACCTCATACGTGCTTATTTGTTTACCTGATGTGTTCTATTTGATTGTTTACAGCTTACGTAATTACCTCCTAGATTATGTACTTATTTAACGGTTTAATTATTTATTTATTTTATTCGGCATGCACACACATAACTCCGAAACTATGCTTCACTCTCAAAATATTTTATTACTCGAAGACTTGTTGGTGCATTTTGTGACCGTCGCTATGCAATTCTGTTCAGCGAAAACGAAGTACGAAGTTAGCAACTTCGCCATAGGCGAAGTTTTAACAACTTCTGCCATAGGCGAAGTTAGAACAACTTCGCCTTAGGCGAAGTTATAACAACTTCGCCTACAGGCCCAAGCCCAAGCCCGCGAAGTTGTGTATCTATATATAGGTGTGTCTTGTTTAGAGTTGGAAATCCAGAAAAGTTAGAGTGTGTTTTGTTTAGTTCAATTGTCTAGAGAGAAACAGAGAGGGAGAGTCGTGTGGGACGACCCGAGGTAGAGCTCACCTCGGGTCGGCCGTGTCTTTGTTTTCGTGTTTGGTATGTAACGAGTTATGATTATTATATGAAAGGATCTGCAGATTCGTTTATCCCGTTCTTGTGTTTGTTCGTGTGTTTATGTATGTGTAACCGTGTTCTTCGTCTTCTACACCAATAAACGAGTCTAGGAGGATTCCGCACTCCTAGACATCGTGCGGATCTTGTATCGATCGGCGACGCCCCGGGGGGACTTACAAGTGGTATCAGAGCCTTAGGCTCTTATGCTATGGTTCGAGATCTGCGTTTTGGTGTTTCTGGCACGTTTCTGATGCGTTTTTGGCCGAACAGCCGCCGCAGGCGAAGTTATGGGGTTCAGGCGAAGTTGTCGCTTAAATTTTAGGGTTTAGGCGAAGTTATCAGTCAGGCGAAGTTATGGACAGGCGAAGTTATGGACAGGCGAAGTTAAGGAGGGGCGAAGTTGACTTTCAGGCGAAGTTGACTTTCAGGCGAAGTTGACTTTAGGCGAATTTAAAAAAAAAAAATTGTTTGGAGTTTTCGTCTGTATGGCCAGGTGTACACGATTATTGTGAGACCGAAGACGTTGTTCCGTCAACGAGTGAAACTTGTTATCTCTTGGTCTTACGTGTGAACAAATACGTGTCAACTCTGGATATGGAGTTGAGGTTGTGAATGGGATATTGATTGAAACTGGATATTGACACATATTTGGGTGTTTGTGGGCAATGAAATAGTTGTTGTTCGAGGTTGACCAACTGAAGAAAGTCAAATTGAACTGAAGGTTTTCGTCATTACTGGATTGCGGTCAGAGCATATTATTTATGTTATTTTCAAGGCGTTCGAGAATTGGATCCTGAAACGTGATGCTTATTTATTAAAGTGAAAATTCTGGAACAAGTTGGATTTAATCGGGAATTAAAGTGTTTATGTTCTTGATCGTTATCCCTGGTGATTGAAGATGCTTCGGATTAATTAATGGTCATGTGTGTTAGATTCTGTCAAGGTGGTTTTGTGATGAAATTGATCACTTGATGTTGAGTAGTTGAAGATTAAACCTTATCGTATGCCGACGTGTTGGTGAAGTTGTGGAGGGAGCCCAACTTCACGTGTTGGTGAAGTTAGAAGAACTTCACGTGTTGGTGAAGTTAGAAGGACTCACGTGATTGGTTGAGATGATCAATTAGGCACGGGGATGCATGCATTTCAAAGACCTCAATCTATATAGTCGGAGAAGCTTACACTGAAGGGGAGATCTGATATGGAAGACGCTGGGTGATTGGTAGATTTGTGAAGCTACAAGACAGTTTCAGACACGGCTGGTTGAAGAGCAAACAGAAGATCATCAGTTAAGAGGGAGTCTGTTGGTGCATGTTTTGTAACAGATGATCTTTTGTGTTTGTTAGAACTGAGAGCAACGGTCAAAGGGGAGTCTGTTGGTGCATTTTGTGACCGTCGCTATGCAATTCTATTCAGCGGAAACGAAGTACGAAGTTAGCAACTTCGCCATAGGCGAAGTTGTAACAACTTCTGCCATAGGCGAAGTTAGAACAACTTCGCCTACAGGCCCAAGCCCAAGCCCGCGAAGTTGTGTATCTATATATAGGTGTGTCTTGTTTAGAGTTGGGAATCCAGAAAAGTTAGAGTGTGTTTTGTGTAGTTCAATTGTCTAGAGAGAAACAGAGAGGGAGAGTCGTGTGGGACGACCCGAGGTAGAGCTTACCTCGGGTCGGCCGTGTCTTTGTTTTCGTGTTTGGTATGTAACGAGTTATGATTATTATATGAAAGGATCTGCAGATTCGTTTATCCCGTTCTTGTGTTTGTTCGTGTGTTTATGTATGTGTAACCGTGTTCTTCGTCTTCTACACCAATAAACGAGTCTAGGAGGATTCCGCACTCCTAGACATCGTGCGGATCTTGTATCGATCGGCGACGCCCTGGGGGGACTTACAAGACTATGTCTCATTCTCAAAATATTTTCATAACTCTGAGGCTACGCCTTATTAGATTGCTTTTTATTGTCGGAAATTTTCTTGAGAATTTCTTATTTTTGTTTTTGCTTTTTTTCATTTAAAGTTAGGGAGTGTGACAAGATTCTCCGCCATAATAGAAATTGTCATGTGACCGACACTTTAAACGTTAAACGTGGTCGGCTAAACAGTTACATTCTTTATTCTGTTTAATTGTTTAAAAATGTCTAGTCGGGTGTAAAACCCATGGACGTCATGGACACGCCAACTGTGCATTTGCATAATTCATTATACTTGCGATATTATCAAAACATCAAGTAATTTAAATAATATTATTACACAATTTAATAATCGAATGGCTTTCTTATACTCATGGTATCATATACATAAACTGTTTTTCAAGCATTCAACTTCAAATTTTAATTTGTGAAAACATATCAAACTTTGATAAAACTCATTCACTAATCAAAGTAACTCATTGATTTTCAATTTAGATTCTAACTTATCCTTAAGTCATGGATAACATCAGCATAACATATTTAAGTTCGTTTTACACAATAACTCATATGAAATCTACACAACTATCCAATCTTCTAATTAAATCACATCTTTATTAATCATAGAATGTTTTCTCAACATCAAACAACATCAATCATTTATTTTCTATAACCGCCTTATGGCCACATGATTAGTCAATGAGATAGCTCATGCGATCTCAAAATATAAACTCAATTTCCAAAACATACATACAATCAATTCAATCTTGTTCATTAACTTCTTCGTCAATAAATTCAATTTATTTACCCCTACTCATTCTCATAACAACCACAATAACAAATGCATGTCTAAACATCAACTATATGGTATTAATCAAATTAACAATTAATCTCAACAAAATCATAGCGTCTCAAACAAGAAACTTTACATCAAAATTTCACTCATTATGCTTCACTTGCCACTATCACTATTCAATTCAATTCTCATATCGCTTTGTACCCAATGTAATCATTTGCCTCGTACCACGAGACGTTCCACAACAGTCAATTCCATCAAATTCTTAAACCTAGGCTACGACGTTTGCTCAAATTTTATACCCTCCTACCTGTAATTGCTCCAACTATGGAAATCCTAATCACCTACGCCATGTGTGTTATCGGTCCAATCATGTTCATCAAGCTCAAATTTCCAAACTTATCCTATTAAACCCTACTTTGCAACCTAATCAAAATATTTCAGTTCAATCAACTTCAATTATCCAAATTTTTATAGATCTAATTAATAAAGTTATTTTAAATCAAATCAATCATAACTAAGTTTTTTAAAGAAGATGTTTTTGTCATTTTTATCTAAACATATTTTATCTTTCTTAGTCATACATTATACCAAATCTTTATTCGATTTTTGGATTTAAATTCTAATAATTTATTAATTTCAAGTGAGTATTCTCATACAATAAAATCTATCTTTTCAAAAGACAACTTCCTATAATACTGTATTCCTAGTTTATCTCTTGACCTCATTCATCACAATTCGTTTCACTCTAAACACCAAGGAATCCTTTCCTTTTCAAACTTCCAAGAATTTATACCTTTTACGAAGAGGCATCTTAGAAACTTTAATATTTTATTAAATTAACTCAAGAGTTCAATTTATTTTTAGTAATATTTTACACAACTACGATCTTCTAGTTTATAACCAAAACATATTAAGATTCATGTTTTCCCTAAAAATCATGTCTTTTCAAATGTTTTGTTACACATGATGAGACGAGTTATGTGGACCATCCGACGATCTAGTTAATTATGAAGGCCTACATAATTATCAAAGTCCTCTCATGAAAAACATAATGCACGCAATTGTTTGTTATATTATAGAATCAAAAGTAGTTGGGATAACGGTACAAATGCAGAGATGATAAGGACACGGTGGAACGACGCTGGTACATCCTATATATAAGTGACTTTATTGGATTTTCAGTTGGAGCGTTGTTTTAACTATTCAAAGTTTTGTGTTATAATAAATTTTTTAAATTATAATTAAAATTTTCTTTTCCTCAAAATTTAATGGTATTGTTATAATTTTTCTAATTTCGGAACGAAATTCCTTAAGTAGGGGAGACTGTAACAACTCGGGTTTTTTCTTGATTAGCCTAATACCCGACCCGTTTTTGTTTTCGAATAATATATAATCAATAAAAGATCGCGTTTATCGAGTATAATATTCTATTATTATTGGTTATTATATCTATCTAATATATATATATATATATATATATATATATATATATATCTTTGGATTATATTCAATATACCTCCCTAAACTATAGTTTAATCCCTTATTGTTTCCATCCAAGAAATTAAGGGACCTTTCTGCAAAACTGGATAATTATTATATATTATAATCATTTTACCCATTTACCCAAACCCATATCAAGATCCAACCCGTTATGAACGCAACCCACGATCCATTTCGTATACTTGTAGCTTAATCTTCGCGTTTTAGTTGGAATTTATCTTTTCAGCTCGTTTATACGCGTATTATAACTAACACTATCAATTTAATTGGGAAACAAGATGAAAATATATTCGTATTGACATATAAAACGAACCCGTCATTAGCAATACACCTATATACCATATAGAATCGATTATAATTCAATTAAACCCATTGGCAGGCTCCCCGTGATCTCGCGAACAATACCCCCTTAGTTAATTTGGTTATAAACGCCTGCAACTGTCCGTTCGTTATCATGTTCTTCCCGGCTGTTTTTCGATCAATTAACCCTCGTTTATACATCGTTTAAGGTAATCTGTTATACCAACAATTTCGTTTCAACCCCTATAACGATAACCCTAACCCCAATTAAACAAACATAAACGAATTTCACGAATTGCAGATTTAGGGTTCTTTAGACAATTTGGGGGTAAACATGTTTATGCTTTTAAGGTATTATTCTTATTCATAACCAGACGACACCCCCAGCTCAGCTGGTGTTGCGTGTGTGGTTAACTCGTTGAACCAGCCAGGGGCAAGAGTTCAAGCCCCCTGGACGCGGTTATTGGTTATCAGATGTTTTGCTGACACTTGCGTACCATTTATCAAATTATTCATCTTGTTATTTCTCAAACGCAAACTGTGATCTTTGTGTTGTGTATCAATTGAATTACCGCATGTTACTTGCTATTTGCTTACTTGCTTACTTGAATCGCATTCGGAAAGGTCCAACATAATCTCATTATAGTATGATCATACGATCGCCGTAATGGCCGGAGCCCGATCGCATTGGCAATGGTTTCACCGATACTCGTTACTTTCTTAACGATTTCATTGTTTATACTCACAAATAACAGTTTTTCCTATTTTTATTTATTCATTTATATCATTATATATTACCATTTTTGTTTGTGTCAAAACTGGTGATCTACTCACTCAACATTTCCGCCGTAGGTTGGGGTGTGACATTAATCAACATCGCTCTGATATCAAATGTTGACCATTTATTCATGTAAGAAATAGAAAAATGATAAATATTAAAACTATGAACCTATTACCGCATGGAGAGTTAGTAATCGCATGTGAGTAGGATGTAGTTGACATGTTTGTCATCTTGATCGAGTTCCCCTTTTGAATGTATGGTTAAGGATGGTGTTAGGGTTCTTGAGAGGAACCCGGTTTAGTAGAGAGGAGACACGAAATTCTTATGTGTGTGTGATTAGGTTATGATGTTAATTTATTCTTTCCCTTTATATAAACCCAATGAGAAACCCTTTATTAACTAGTAAGATAATAATATATAATTAATATTTTGATATATCTGTAATATATATAAACGAAGACATAAAAATCCTACGTGTCGCGATGTGGTCGCTCCCCCTTTTTTTGGAGTCACCAAATTTGCTTGATTTTTAAATGGAGTATTCTCATGCATTTGACCCGAATTCATAGGTGTGGGTCTTACCAAACCTAGGTATTCTTTAAACGGGTTATAACATCTCATTAAATTAAAAATTATTCTCACCAAATTATTTATGTAAAAATCCTATAAAATAGGATATAATAAAAAAATGGGCATTTACATATTTTCCCTTCTTAACTTCTTTAATTACATATATCCCCAACCATAAAAATACAATTACATATATCCCCTCTTTAAAATACATATATTACATATTTATCCAATTTATAAAAATTAACCTTTTGATTTACTATTTTACTTTTTTTATTAAATAACAAAATAATAAAATAAATTACATATGAATGTGGATGTGTTGGTACCCTCTATCTGCAACTATTCTTTCCAGTGCCCTAAAAAAAGATGAACAAAAGAAACAAGAGTAAACAAAGGAGTGATCATCGTCTCCAATGAGGAACCACCACACCACCACCACTTCATTCACTCCCTCTGCCACTCTCCTCGGTTACCTATTTGTCAGTGAAGACAACGAGCCACCACACACATCCCACCACCACCACCATCTCGGTTTACCTTTTTGCTCGATCCGATTTCCAACGAACACCACAACAGTCAAGTTTTTCAGATCTGAAGTGAAACCCACCGAAACAACTAGTAAGCTCAAGATTTAAGCAAGTGTTTGATTCTATAATCGATTTGAGAGTTGCGGCGGCGTAACCAGTCGGGATATGTGGAGGGAGAAGGTGGAAGAGGAGAGGGTGTAGAGGAGGTAGGATGTTGAATTAGGTTTTGCATTTGTATAAAGAAAGAGAGTAGTTAGTGAAGATGATGGTGATTTCCGTTTTTTTGGTTTTTTTAATTTATTAGTTATAAGGGATTTTTAAACATTTTAAAAGCGGTAAAAGGGTAATTTAGTATGAAAAGGGGAAATATGTAATTAAGTTTTTAAGGTTGGGGAAATATGTAATTAGTGGTTTTAGTAAGGGGATATATGTAAAAATCACTAAAAAATAATATCTTATTTATTTTAAAAAAGATATATATATATATATATTATTTAAATTAAAAAACCAATTTGATAGTAAAAAAAATAAACGGATCTTGGGTCTCATCAAACCATAAGTATATTATTAACTTTCATAAATATTATTCATAATTAAAAAACCAATTTCATAGTAAAAAAAATAAACGGGTCTTAGGTCTCATCAAAACTATATAGCTTTTAAACCGGGTTATAACATTTCATTATTCGTGAAACAATTTATTATCAAACCATAAGTTAATTATTAACTTTATACAATAAAAAAATATAAATTAAAAAATAAATAAATATTAGAATAAATAATATAAAACAAGTCATGTAATACAAGGGATAAAAACTAGTTATAATATAAAAGATTATAGGGATTAAATATAAATATATATTTAATTTATGTTTTTTAAAATTGTTACCTCCCCCAAAACCTACTCCAGTTCATTTAGTCAAAGACACGTGTTCTCCATCTAATTTATAGTTTCATAGGGTATAATAGATGTTGATTCTGAATATTTCGGTGTGGTTTTGTTCTTAAAATTCCCAAAAACACAAGATCATCAAACACCCTGATCTGGTTTCGATTATGATCCATGTTCGAGAAATCACAAATTTCTTTCATTACAAGAACAGTGAAGCCGTAACCAAATCGTTAAAACTAATGGTACTCGTGTTCTTAGTTTTCTCGATCTCCTTTGTCGTTTTGTCCTCCTTTTTGGGCCGAGCGTCGTGGTGGACCACCGCTCCCGGTTGTCTCCACCACCGAGAAACACCCGATCCTTCCACCGAAATATCGCACGTGTTGTTTGGAATAGGTGGGTCGGTTCGCACGTGGCGGGACCGTCGGCGGTACTCAGAGCTCTGGTGGGAACCGAACGTTACCAGGGGCTTCGTGTGGTTAGATGAAGACCCGGGTGACATGTTTTCCCACCACCTGGGCTCGGTTCCGTACAGGGTGTCGGAAGACGTGTCCCGGGTGAAAAACGTAGGGTCCAGCCCGGCGGTTAGAATCGCCAGAATTGTGTTGGAATCGTTCAAACTCGGATTGCCGGACGTCCGGTGGTTTGTGATGGGGGATGATGATACGGTGTTTTTTACCGACAACCTGGTGTCGGTGTTATCCAAGTACGATCACCGGCAGATGTACTACGTTGGTGGCGGTTCAGAGAGTGTGGAACAGGACGTGATGCACTCGTACGACATGGCATTTGGCGGTGGTGGATTTGCGCTGAGTTATCCGTTGGCCGCGGAGTTGGCTCGGATCTTCGACAGGTGTCTTGCTCGCTACACTTATTTCTACGGTTCAGATCAAAGGGTGTGGGCTTGTGTCACCGAACTTGGAGTTTCATTAACCAAAGAGCGTGGGTTCCACCAGGTAATTATTAACCAAAGATCATAGGTTTTGTCAAAGGAAATTTACCTAACAAGAAGAAATTGTTTTTATTACTTAATTTATCTTTTTGAAAAATATTTCGATTGAAAAACAATAATATTGGTATCAAGTGTTTATTTTTTTTTTTTAAATTATGTATAACTGAAACAAAACTTTATATAAGGGTAAGTGAATAAGATCCACGTTAGTTCAAAAAAATTGTATTGTCATCAACTTTTGAGGCAAAAGGTTATTAAAGTTGTTCATGCCAACACGTGTCCTCATTTCTAATCTCTTTTAAGAAAATTCCAAATTAAGTGAATTATGACTAATATCTTTATGATGGTTATAGATGGATGTTAGGGGAGATGCGTATGGTCTACTAGCAGCACACCCTTTGACACCACTTGTGTCACTTCACCACCTTGACTATATTAAACCACTCTTACCGAACCATACCAAGTATGAGTCGTTGAACACCCTAATCCAGACCTATAGGCATGACCCACCTCGAGCCATGCAACAGTCGTTTTGCTACCACACCACTTGGTGGCATAAGTGGTCTGTATCCGTCTCTTGGGGTTACACGGTTCAAATCTATATGTCTATGTTGACGGCTCATGAGCTTCAAACTCCAATACGAACATTCCTTACATGGAGGAGCTTTAAAGAAGGGCCTTTCATGTTCAATACACGACCCTTGTCCGCCGACCCGTGTGAACTTCCAGCTACTTACTTCATTAGTCAGGTTCAAGATGGTGGAGATCACACGATGACTACATATGCAAGACATGAATCGACCAAGAAATGCAAGAAGCGAGATTATCCACACGCAATCGAGAAGGTTGTAGTGTCGTCATCAAAAATGAACCCTAAGTATTGGATTGAGGTAAACTTTATTATTTTTTGCTCATGGGCGGGGCTGATGGGTCAAGTGGTATGCCAATCACTGGAATTTGTTGAATTTCTATATATAAAACTTGTAGTTTTTAAAGAGAAAATGGGTAATGGTTATATCCTTGTCGATCCTTATTACTACGCGTCCCATACTTTTAATCCTTATGTAGTGTATGGGGCTGGGATCGGCTCATTTAAAACCATCCGATCCGAGGTGTCCCGGCTTGACTATTTTTATAAACCGATTCTAGTTGGCTTAACTTGTTTATATATTATATTAACAAACTAGAATGTTAAGCTCTAGCTCAAGCTCAGCTCCACTCATAAGTTGTGGCTTATGATCAAGCTCGTGCATTTAGTTTATACATGTTAAATCTTTAGAATTTGTGTATTCAAATTTTCTCTTCAATGTAAACGAGTCAAACGAGCAAGCTAGTTAACGACCAAGTTTACATTGGCTCAGCTTAACTCAATTGAAAAAAAAAGCTTCTTTCAAGCTAAACTCGCTTGGTGAGCCTTTTAAAAAGTTGTCAATAATATTATCTTGGAGGGAGAGGGACCATAATGGCACCTGATAATAATGTGCAGGGGCAACAGAGACAATGCTGTGAAATCATGGGGTGGAAGTACAACGTCATGGAAGTAAGACTTCATAATCGTAAGGATGGAGAGACAATCACTAGTTAGATATCAAGTACTTACGTTAGTGTTTATATTAGGTGCTCCTTTGTCGCAAATATTACAGCATATGAGTGTTTCTTTCCAAGATGTTACTTCTCTATTATTATATATCTATCTATAATATATATAAACGAAAACATAATAAACCTACATGTCGCGATGATCCTACATGTCGCGATGTGGTCGCACCCTTTTTTTGAAGTCGTCAGATTTGTTTGATTTTTAAATGGAGAATTTTCATGCATTTGACCCGAATTCACGGGTATGGGTCTTATCAAACCCAGATATTTCTTAAACGGGTTATAACATCTTATTAAATTAAAGACTAATCTCACCAAATATTTGATAAAAAAATTCTATAAAGTAGGAATATACTAAAAATTAATATCCGATTTATTTAAAAAAAGATATATGTTATTTATAATTAAAAAACCAATTTTATAGTAAAAAAAATAAACGGGTCTTGGGTCTCATCAAACTCATATAACTTTTAAATCTGGTTATAACATCTCATATATTTGTAAAACAATTTAATATCAAACCATAAATATATTATTAATTTTCATATACTAAAAAAATAAAAAATCAAAAAATAGATAAATATTAAAAACAAATAATATAAAACGACCCCCCGTAATACGGAGGATAAAAACTAGATAACATATTGATAAATATTGAGTCTTCTTGCCACAAAATCCTTTAAGAGGCGTTACTTGACTATTTAATAATATAATTGCCTTTAAAATCATATTGCTTTAGGTGTTTGGTGGTCCTTTGAAGTATGCTCAACTCTCTTTTACTACTATGTTTCTAGCGCTAGTTCGATTCTTGTTGCTGTATGTTTTTACTAGGTTATTGACTCGTGGGCGTCACAGGTGAAAAAAGATAAATTTTGTAACATGAACCGGTAATATGAAAGTGGAAAACATAATTTCATATACATGTGGAGACGATAATGAATATACAATTGTTAATAACATCGATAACAATATAAAACTATTAAACATAACTTTCAAACGAAATAATCTGCATTTTACAATCATTCAATAGATTAAAAATAACAATTTCATATATTACTAAATAGTTCCTTATAAACGACATTTGTAGTTTTATTTGGCACTTTTTCTTCCTTGTCTAATATAACCATTTTAATACCGTATCTACTCTTTACTCGTGATAAAGCAACATATAGTTGATCATGCGTAAACACCGATGCTCGTAGGTATATGCCAACTCTTGCGAGTGATTGGCCTTGACTTTGTTAATGGTCACTGCAAAACAAACCGTAATAGAAAACTGTCTTCTTTTTAATTTGGATGGCAGTTTCTTATATGAAGGAGTTAGACCACTACGAGTTATATAAGTGCGAAACCCAATAGTACCTGAAATTACCTTAACTTCGATAAAACGCCTCCCCAAATTTATAACTTGTAATCTGGTCCCATTACATAAACCGTTCTTCTGATCAATATTCCTTAGTAACATTACTGGCACACCAACTTGTATAACCAATCTATGATTAGGCATACCAGAAATCTTTAAACCATTTAGAAAATCCTGTGAGTGTAATGCTGCATCGAAACCAGGACCAACACTTTCAGAGTTGTCTAAACTATCAGAACCAAGATATTCAACTTCTTCTCCAAGAAACATGGACAAAATTTGTCATTAATTTCTTCGACAACCTCATTTAAAGGTGCAAGTATGATCCTTTCTTATAAATATGAAATATCATTACATTTTTCCAATAATCTTGGATAAACAAAATAAATCAAATCAGAAAGAGGGTCAGCTTTAAAATCATATTGCTTTAGGTGGTTTGGTGGTCCTTTGAAGTATGCTCAACTCTCTTTTACTACTATGTTTCCAGCGCTAGTTCGATTCTTGTTGCTATATGTTTTTATTTGTTATTTTCCTGTTTTCTGAATTAATTTTTTTTGTCATTTGTTTTTTTTAGCTTATTAAGGTTTTGATTTGTTATTTTCTTATTTTTTATTGTTTTTTGTGACACCCCAACCTACGACGGAAATGCCGAGGCGTGAGCTGATTGCCTATAGCTCTCAAGATACTATTATACAATATTGGAAATTTTATTATCTGTTAAGTTAAATTCAAATACAACTCAATACAAAGTTTCATAATCAAATAAGTTAACCAACAACATATATCAAATTATTTAAAAGTCTTGTTTATTTTCCTCTATCTTGAAATCCTAAGTTTTTCTTCCAATCTTGATTGAACATCACATCACACGACAACCTGCATATTCGTTAAAAATACAATAGATTTGTCAACACAAGGTTGAGTGAGTAACACCAAATTTGATGTGTATATATATAATACTTAATAAATGCGCAACAAAGTCAAATGAGTTAAGCAATTCAACCAATGAGTAAATAAATGAGTTATCGTAAAGCACAAAGCTATTACGACTGTCGTATGATCATACTATTATGAGATTATGTTGGACATTTCCGAATGCGGTTCACGTAAATCAAATACGCACATAACAAGTAAGGTACAAATCGTTAAGCGCTAGTGAAAATAGTTGCAGTTTGTGTAATAAATAGAAAAGAAATAATATAAAACGCATATGTCCCCAAAACAGTATAAAATGAGTTTTAAAATGGGGGATGAGGTACTCACCTTAGCAATAAGCAAGATATAAGCGAAATGCTGTAAGAACGGTAGTAAACAAGAGTTACGCTCTTCATAAATTATCGACGAGAAATCCTAAGTAACAATAGTTGTGGAATAAATACGAATCGAATAAAGAGTAAAACTAAATAAATGTTCGAAATTTGATGATCGAGTGTAATCTTACAAAGGCTATTTATTTCGTTATATATTTGATCATCAAGTTTTATTGTAAATAATATGAAATGCCTAAAAATACTTAAATAAATATTTATAAGACTTTTGAACATATTATATAAAGATATTTGTTTTAAAATGATTATTTTACACTAAAAGTTCTTTAATACATATTTTTATTATTAGATAAGATTTCTTATTAAATTTAAGATTGTAAATATTAGTTAATAAATAACTAATTTATATAAAATAAAATCTTATATAAAGTACCTGACTTATACTATATTTTAATATATTAATTAATGAGATATTCTAATTATATCTATTAAAAATCCTTTTTTATAAAACTAAAACCTTTACAATTTAATACCAAATAAATAATCACATATATACTTTATATATATATATATATATATATATATATAAAAGGGTCAAGTTATTCTACAAATGGTAACAAATATGAGAAGTGTGAAAGTCATAAATAATTGACATGTGTCAAGTGGAGACCAAAGGAAAAAGGGTATAGATGCAACTGTACACATTTTCTATCTCCACATGCAAGGCACATGTTAATGCCCCCATCATTTTAGAACGTTTATAACTTTTTCGTATGATATTTTTTTAAAAAAAATTCATCATAATAACAAGCATTTTTTAATCTTTAATATGAGTATGATTTTTGTTATATAAAATTTAAAACAAAAATCACGTCATTGTGTCTTTTCGCACACCTGTAACACCCTTGACAAACACAACATCGTCCCACTCTTAGACAAATCCCACATCGGTCGTGGACAAGAGAGATCCTTGGTTCATAAGTAAATGTCTTGTCTCTTCAATCACCAACGCGTTTTGGGCTTAGTTGGCTATGGAACATATGAAAACTCCACGGTTAAGCGTGCTTAGGGTGGAAGTAGTATTAGGATGGGTGACCTCCTGGGAAGTCTTCATCTGGGCAACCAAAAACAAATCCGTGAGCTCTTCGTGGGCAAAGCGGACAATATTGGTGGTGCGAGGGGCCGGATGTTACATGTTTATAACACCCTTGGCAAACATAACATCGTCCCACTCTTAGGCAAATCCCACATCGGCCGTGGACAAGAGAGATCGTTGGTTCATAAGTAAATGTCCTGTCTCTTCAATCACCAACTCGTTTTGGGCTTAATTGGTTGTGGAGCACATGAAATCTCCACGGTTAAGCGTGCTTAGGTGGAAGTAGTACTAGGATGGGTGACGTCCTGGGAAATCCCCATCTGGGCAACTAAAACAAATCTGTGAGCTCTTCGTGGGCAAAGCGGACTATATTGGTGGTGCTAGGGGCCGAATGTTACAGGTGGTATCAGAGCCATTCTTGTGCCGTTCGGGATGATGGGATACGCCTCATCGAGGACGATGAGTCTAAAGGGGGGTTGTCTGTAACACCCTTGACAAACACAACATCGTCCCACTCTTAGGCAAATCCCACATCAGCCGTGGACAAGAGAGATCCTTGGTTCATAAGTAAATGTCTTGCCTCTTCAATCACCAACGCGTTTTGGGCTTAGTTGGCTGTGAATCACATGAAAACTCCACGGTTAAGCGTGCTTAGGTGGAAGTAGTATTAGGATGGGTGACCTCCTGGGAAGTCTCCATCTGGGAAACCAAAAACAAATCTGTGAGCTCTTTGTGGGCAGAGCGGACAATATTGGTGGTGCGAGGGGCCGGATGTTACAACGCCATTGTGTCTTTTTGCCTATCATTGTGTCTTTTTTCGTCATTGTGTCTTTAAGCACACCATTGTGTCTTTTCGGTTATCATTGTGTCTTTTTTCGTCATTGTGTCTTTAAGCACACCATTGCGTCTTTTCGCTTATCATTGAGTCTTTTTTCCTCATTGTGTATTTTCGCACACCATTGTGTCTTTTCGCCTATCATTGTGTCTTTTTTTGTCATTGTGTCTTTTCGCACACCATTGTGTCTTTTCGCTTATCATTTTTTTTGTCATTGTGCTTTTTCGCACACCAATGTGTCTTTTCGCCTATCATTGTGTCTTTTCGCACACCATTGTGTCTTTTCACTTATCATTGTTTCTTTTTTCGTCGTTGTGTCTTTTCGCACACCATTGTGTCTTTTCGCTTATCATTGTGTCTTTTTTCGTCATTGTGTCTTTTCGCACACCATTATGTCTTTTCGCTTATCATTGTGTCTTTTTTCGTCATTGTTCGCCATTGTGTCTTTCAACTCATCATTATATTTTTTTTTAAATACTAATAACACTGTTGTGTAATAATAATATGTAAAAATAATGGTAAAATAACAACAAATTATCTAATACATAAAACACAATGATTAATACATGTTACACAATGACCTAAAACGTAAGACACAATAGTGAATACGTATAACACAATGACCTAAAACGTAAGACACAATAGTGAATACGTATAACACAATAACCTAAAACGTAAGACACAATGGTGAATGTATATATAACACAATGACATGAAACGTAAAACACAATGGAAACAACATATTACACAATGACATAATGAATAACAAAAAAAACACAAATTAAAACCTATTAATTTTTTTAATTCTTATTTAACAATATGATACTCATATTAAAGATAAAAAAACGCTTATTATTATGGTGATTTTTTTTAAAACATAATGTCGTATGAAAAAGTTATGGACATTTTAAAATGATGGGAGAAATTGACATGTGCCTTGCATGTAGAGAGAGAAAGTAAACAAATGTGAGTTATTACCTTCATGCCCTTTCCATTAATTTTTATTTATTAAATTAATCTCAGTCATTCAAATCTAAGATCAATGGACTGGATTCCTTCTCATTCTTCTCATTTTTGTTGTCCTTTGTATTTTAACTTTACCCAATATAAAGAGATATATGGTTTTAACATAGATTTGAGAGATAGGTTAATATGTCGGTTTTAATAAAATTCCGATTTATTATGATATTTATAATATAAAGTAATTTATTATACAAATTAATAAAATTTATTGAATTTAAAACAATAAAAGCATCAAAGGCTACAAAAACGGACTGCCGGGGCTCGATCCCGCGCCGACAGTCGTTTCCCATGAATCACCCACCCAACCAAAGCCAACTGATCCACCCAACCATTTATTATAAACGTTAACTGGAAAAATAAATAAACAAATAGACAAATTAACAGTTTGGGTCCAAGAACCCTAACAAATCAAATAGTTAAATCTGATACGTCTTTGTTCAATTAGAGTTAGGGCTTTTGATTACAGATGAAAACGATCAGAACAATATATTAATTACCTAAAACACCACTGAATTGATGACGAATTGACGAGATCCATTGCGAGGCCAGACGTGAACCAGAAACAGTATTAACAGGCTCCGATTGTACAATTAACCTTAGCGTTTATGCTTGCGAGATCACAGGCAGGGTGCCAACAAGTTTAATTGAATTATAAGGGCTGCTATATAGGGTTTTAATGTTTAGGGTTAATCAGTTCGTTAATATAGTAAATTGATGTCGTTTTTGATCTTGTTTCTTAATTATAATAGTCGGTAGGGCTGATTAAGATAAGAACAACAATATCCTTGATTCAATTTTCAAGATTATCACGAGAATTAAGGGCCAAGTTAACAAAACGGGTCACGAGTTAGGTTTATGGACCGTGGATACGGGTTCGGGTTAATGGGTTATTGGGTTAATGGATTATAATATTCAGAATTTGCTAAATAGTCTTTGGATTAAGAGGATGGAAACATATTTGGGTTAAAGTTTTAGTTTGGGGTTATATTTGTTAAACCTTGAAAGTTATGATTATATATTAAATAATTAACACTTATATTTATGATAATGAATTATACTTGATAAACGCGTTAAAATTTCCCGAGCATTGAAATATGTCGGGTTTTAATAAAAATATAGATTCCGAAAAGTCCGAGTTGACAACATTTTTATGTCATTCTTTTTGAGCTTATTAATGTATGTATAAGACGATTAAGTGTCGGTAACGTTGAAGCCGATCAAATCCGCGTCCGTTCATCCCTGCAATGCACGAGTTTTGCATTTCTTTTTTTGGTTTAGACGTGTGTTTAGACAATTAAACTGAATTCGTGTTGACTCATCGGATTTTACCAACGCCCAAGTTTTAATGATTAATTTTTTTTGTTCGGGTACTGGTGCTATAACAAACTTAGCAGGCACGTACCTAGTTATAATATAATTTACAACTTGTTAACCACACACTAATCTATTGTTCCGTTTTCTTTTAACATTTGTATTGTGTGCATGGTTGTTTGTACTTATTCCATTGGCATACACGTGTAACTCTCCTCCACTTGCATTATCTATTCTGTCTGAGATTTTTTGTTAAGAAGCTTTCTCTCGTTCTCTCTCCTTTCTTCATGCATACTTTTCGCTTCCGGTCAAGGATTGTTTCCATATTCTGTTTTGGAATCACTGATTTTCTCTTACGATCTCCGGGCTTCGATTTTGGAACGGGCGACGGCGATTGGTGACGTTGGCTGCGTTCGCTTTATTTCGGCGATGCAAGGTTTCAAGTTATTTATGTGATGTTCTGTTATCTATTTGATTTGGGCTGTGAGCAGTTGAGAGACAATCATGGTTTTCTGAGCTTCTCTGTTATGTCTCTACTTTATATTATATTTTTATAGACCGGCATGTACTGTTATTATTGATGAATATGGGCTCTTTGTGGTTTTATTCACTAGATCTCTCCTGAATTTAGAACGACTTCTTTGCGGCTGGCTCTGTTCACCGGAACCTTCGAAACACATATCGGGGGTGATCTGATTTGATAAATTGGTTTATGGCTGTGATGATGATTCGCTTTTTGGTGTGGCAACTTTGGTTGTCACTCACGTTTGTATGGTTCCTTTACGATGGTGCTTAAACGTTTGTATGGACTGAGTTGTACTTTCTACTTCATTTGTTGTATTCTTTGGCTTACACGTACGTACAAACGGACGTTTCAGAATGTAATTGTGATGATAATCTAAGTTTCGAGTTGTTTGATAAAAGGCTATGATACAAATTGTAGACACAAATCACTTGCTTTGCAAACGAAGTCACTTAAACTAACAGGTTGCAAAATAGTGACTTCGTATCTGCGACATCAAAGAACGATTAGAGCCTCATCCGATACAAGGATTATAATAAAATGGATAGCAAAATACCAAAAGATATTCGTGGACTCTCATGTATTCTACTGCTCTATGATTATCATTCATCATCTCATTGGAGGTTCAAGGTTTTTTTAAGCTGTATGATTCTTTTATTTGGTGTCCACATATCTTTTTCTCTTAACAGTAGAGTTGGCTTTCTAAAAAATAAAAACGTGCTTAAAATACTTATATTATAATTCTAAACGCAGATGTAACCAAAAACACAATACACCATAATTAGTGATGTTAATTGGGTCAACCCATTCGGGTTGGGTTAGTCGGATTAAAAAAACTCACCCGCAAACCAACCCCATTAAGGTTTGGGTGTTTTGGGTCAATAGGGACGGGTTGGTCGAGTTTCAAACATGCGGTTTTACATGTAATTTTGATTCATGAAATAGATTGTTAGTATAATTAGTAAGGCATTTAGGATTAACAAATTGAATGAACTGTCAACAGCTTTTGGTAAATATTTGAGATTTATGTCATCTGCAACTCTATTGATATAGAATCAAGTTAGAAACTTTTTGTATAATGCTGCAAGTTTCTGTTAGCATATGGTTAACATTGTCATTCATTTATTAGTTGCTGTTGTAACACTATTTGGACCGAGGTTATTGTAGCTTAGTAAAAATTGTTTATGAAGCAGTAAATTTTGCAATCTAAATGCCAATAGAGTATACAATACATGAACGTTTTAAGCGTGTGTATATATATATATATATATATATTTAATTGAGAAACAAACCCGGAACCCAACCCATTTACAATTTGGGTTTGTCGGGTTAACCCGTTTAACCCTGTTAAGACTTTTACACCCTATTTAACCCTACCCTAATCAGCTTGTTCGGGCCGGGTCGTGTCGGGTTAATCAGGTTCAGGTATTTTAGACACCCCTACTAACGATAAGCCTCAAATATTAATCTAACAAGACCCTTCTATGCACAGGTTGCAACGAAGATGACAAAAGAATGAAATGGCCAATGACATCCGAGTAAACATGGGATAGGAATTCTTTTGGTGGATAAGGATAAACTCGTTTGATGTTTACCTCAAATCATTTTGTAACAACCAATACTATAAGTTATAATCAAAAAGTGTGTGTGCCTATACATTACCAACTCAAGACCCACCACAACGTGCGGGTACTGATTTCTAGTTTTAAAATATTCGGTAACGTCGTAACGTAGATACGTAGATTAATATTGCACAATGGAACATAAATACTTCGAAGCTGAGATCCAAATTCATTGCGTCCCACTCGCCTCATCGTGTAATTGTTGGAATCCCGCTAATGAATCCAGGAATTTTTTATTGTCAACATTGGTTATTTAAAACACGTCAAAACATGTGTAGTAGAGTTAACTAGACGGGTGTTTGCGCGCGCAGCGGGTAACACCAAATTCCTCGTGCGACGCAACAGGTAACACCAAATTCTGGTAATCAGGTGATAATTATAGATGTTCATGGTTTGTTTGAAACCATTTAAATTACCAATCATCAGTTTGGTTTCATGGTTGGTTTTTTTTCCTTTAGCTTTTGGTCATGAGGTTTTTAAATTTTCAAACCGTAGCAAACAGTTGGTTTGCAGTTTATACCAAAAACCGACCGTATAAAACCTGACTGGACTAGACGATTATAATTAAAGCTCCATATGTGAAACTAACCGTTAGTAATGATTCAGTTTAAATTTTCAACAGTGTGTTTCGGTCTTCAACGAAAACAAAATGCTACTGTCGGTTTGGCTCAAGGTTTAACTTTTAAAGCTTCAAAACCAAATTGAGAACACCTATAGGTTATATGTTAATTTTTTTGATTGAAAAAAAATGATAACATTATCATACTCAAATTATAGTTAAAGGCAATATAAACAATGTTCATTTTTGTGGTGTAATTTTAAAAAAAATATATATAAATGCATGATAAAGTTATTATCGTTTAAAAGTCGTTGGTGAGAAGTTGGTTTAAAATTGAAATTAAATGGAATATGTGAGTAAAGATGATGGACCAAAGTTTAAACTATTTTATAAATTTTTAAAACTTGAGTTAAGTAAAGGGGAAACACCAAATTCCTCGTGAGTTAAGTAAAGGAATATGTGAGTAACACCAAATTCCTCGTGCGACGCAGCCGGTAACACCAAATTCTGGTAATCAAGAAATAATTATAGATGTTCATGGTTTGTTTGAAACCTTGAAACCATTTAAATTACCAATCATCATTTTGGTTTCATGGTTGGTTTTTTTTCTTTTAGCTTTTGGTCATGAGGTTTTTAAATTTTCAAACCGTAGCAAACAGTTGGTTTGCAGTTTATACCAAAAATGACTGTATAAAACCTGACTGGACTAGACGATAAATTTATAATTAAAGCTCCATCTGTGAAACTAACCGTTAGTAATGATTGAGTTTAAATTTTCAACAGTGTGTTTCAGTCTTCAACGACAACAAAATGTTACTGTCGGTTTGGCTCAAGGTTTAACTTAAAAACCGTCAAAACCGAATTGAGAACACCTATAGGTTACATGTTAATTTTTTTGATTGAAAAAAAACGATAACATTATCATACTCAAATGATAGTTAAAGACAATATAAACAATGTTCATTTTTGTGGTGCAATTTAAAATATATATTTATATATATATAAATGCATGATAAAGTTATTACCGTTTAAAAATCGTTGGTGAGAAGTTAGTTTAAAATTGAAATTAAATGGAATAATTGAGTAAAGATGATGGACCAAAGTTTAAACTATTTTATAAATTTTTAAAACTTGAGTTAAGTAAAAGAAAAATATTGTAATTATTTTTAAGCATATTGTAAGGCCCCGTTACCGGTAGCCCACTTTAGTGTTGGATTTACTCATAAACGCGGTTCTAAATATCAGAGTTAATAAAAACTTTTGCGGAATAATATAAAAGTCAACCATTCATTACAACATCCATAATGTAAGGCCCCGTTACCGGTAACCCTACTTTGGTGTTGGATTTACTCATAAACACAGCTCTAAATATCAGAGTTAATTAAAACATTTACGCGGAATGTAAAACTTTCATAAAACATTACATAATTCATAATTTGTCTCAAAACATTCATTGTCTTTCCCATTAAAGCATTAAAGTTAAAACATCATAAGTCTTCAGATGCCCGACTCTTGTTCAGTGCCATGTGTCTCCTCAAGCAAGCTGCCTCATCCTACTCACTTGCGTGCATATTAAAAGTCAGCTACGCTGAGTGAGTTCTAGATAATCACATAATCATACCATTCACATAACATTATATTCTTTCATTCATACTTTCATACTTTCATACTTTCTTACTTTCTTACTTTCATACTTTCTTACTTTCTTTTGTATTAACTTACCTTCATATCTTACGTTATGAAGAGCATTACGCCCTACATTCCTCGAGTATTATTAGGGCTCGGTACCCTCTTTTCTCGAGTATTATTAGGGCTCGGTACCCTCTTTCCTCGAGTATTATTAGGGCTCGGTACCCTCTTTCCTCGAGTATTATTAGGGCTCGGTACCCTCCTTCCTCGAGTATTATTAGGGCTCGGTACCCTCTTTCCTCGAATATTAGTAGGATTCGGTTCCCTAGTTCTCGAATATTAGTAGGGTTCGATTCCCTCTTCGTTACCATACAACCATACATCATACCTCGAGTATTATTAGGGCTCGGTACCCTTTCCGTAACCATACAACCATACATTATCATTTCTTTCTTTTATTATCTTTATCACGTTCATACACATAAACATACATAACATACTTACCTTATACATAGCGTTACAACCTGACAGTACGTGCAATATCCGAAGATCGTTCACGTTCCATCAAGCAATCATTCATGCTTTCATATTATTCACACAAGGCATACACTTATCTCTTAGGATAAGCGTATTAACAAACATAACGAGTATGCACACAGCCCCGAAAACATAACACATAAATGGGGCTAGAAACTCACCTGAACACGGTTACGTTCTCCGTTGATCGTAATCCCTTTCTTCAGTTGTGCACGGCTGACTGTATAACAAGTATACATATCAATTTAACTATCACTACTTATAACATCTTTCTAGTCTTAATTACTACCCACAACGAACGGGGGTCCGGGGGCAGCGCCCCTGGCAGCGGGGTCTAGGGGCGGCAGCCCCTAGCGGGGTCCAAGGGGCGGAGCCCCTGGCTGGGGTTAAGCTGCCAGGTCAGCTTGGAAAAATTTTATTTTCGATAACTGCCTTAACACATTTTCCATTAGGTTTTTAATTTATTTTCTAAACGAACTTCACTTCAGGCGAAGTTAAACCTCGGGCGAACTTGGCTTCAGGCAAAGTTAAACCTTAGGCGAACTTGGCTTCAGGCGAAGTTAAACCTTAGGCGAACTTGGCTTCAGGCGAAGTTAAACCTTAGGCGAACTTGGCTTCAGGCGAAGTTATCCTTAGGCGAACTTGGCTTCAGGCGAAGTTATCCTTAGGCGAACTTGGCCGTAGGCGAAGTTATCCTTAGGCGAACTTGGCCGTAGGCGAAGTTATCCTTAGGCGAAGTTACGCTTGAAGGCGAAGTTACGCTTGAAGGCGAAGTTCATCAGGCGAACTTAATCTTGCAGGCGAAGTTATCGTGCTGCAGATCTGTTTGCCCATAAATCCTTCGTTTCTTAGCCAAATAACTCGATTTTGGTACCCACGGAATCGTATGATCGGCGCCTACAAATCCCAACCATCAAATCGGCCTAAAATCGACGTTTTAGGGGTCCGATTTGGGCAGTTTGGGTTTCGGGTCCGGTTAACCCATCCAATCCTAACCATTTTCAGTAATATTAGCTTTGTTGGATTTGTTCTTACCTTACCAACTCAGATCTATCAACAAAATCTCGGGTCTCGGCTTCGAATCTTGATCGGTTAGAATGTGTGTGTTTTGAGTGTGTGAAGAAATAGATGTAAATGAAGATATTTTTGGGATTTTGGGGGTATTTATATCCCTGAAATCCCATTCTTATTTAACCCATCTCAATTAATCCACGTCCAAGACCCGCTCCCTACCCGATACTAATTAATTACGCGAAATCACTAAACATAACTTCCTTTATTCATCATTAAAATTTTTAGGATGTTACAAGTCTTCCCCCCTTAAAAAGGTTTCGTCCCCGAAACCTAACTATTACATAAACAAACTAGGGTAAAACTTGCGCATCTCATCCTCCGCTTCCCAAGTAGCATCCGATCCTTTGCGGTGTTTCCATATCACTTTTACCAAAGGTATAATCTTGTGACGAAGCTGCTTTTCCTTGCGATCAACGATCTCTATCGGTTGCTCGATGTAGTTCAATTGTTCATCAACCTCAATATCCATCAATGGCACGTGAGACGTGTCATCAGCTAGACACTTCCTCAGATGAGAAACATGGAAGGTTGAATGTATTCCTTCTAACTCATCGGGTAAATCCAGTTTATAAGCTACTTCACCCACACGTTTTACAATCTTGAACGGTCCAATGTACCTCGGACTCAACTTTCCTCTTTTCCTAAAACGGATAATCCCCTTCCAAGGCGAGACTTTGAGCATCACATAGTCACCCACGTTAAACTCAATTGGTCGTCGCCGCTTATCTGCATAAGACTTTTGTCTGTCTTGAGCGGCTTTCATTCTTGCTTTGATCTGATCGAACTTTGAAGACGTTTCTTGAACCACTTCTATGCTTCCCATTTCCTTCTGACCAATCTCACCCCAACACACCGGGGTTCTACATCGTCTAACGTACAGCATCTCAAACGGTGGCATACCAATACTTGAATGGTAACTGTTGTTAT
The DNA here is from genome assembly GCF_021521415.1 of Bidens hawaiensis. NCBI lineage: Eukaryota > Viridiplantae > Streptophyta > Magnoliopsida > Asterales > Asteraceae > Bidens > Bidens hawaiensis. The sequence continues at coordinate 102,573 of NW_027495849.1, forward strand.
AGGAGAACTCTGCCAGATGCAGATGATCATCCCAACTTCCACCAAAATCTAAAACACAAGCACGTAGCATATCCTCAAGGTTTTGGATCGTCCGTTCGGACTGTCCATCGGTTTGAGGATGATACGCCGTACCGATGTTCAACCTCGTCCCCATAGCTTCATGAAATTTCTTCCAGAACCTCGAAGTAAACCGTGTATCCCTATCAGACACGATCGATAACGGTACTCCATGCTTGGTTACCACTTCCTTGATGAACAAGCTTGCTAACATTTCTGACGAGATGGCCTCTCGTATGGGCAGAAAGTGAGCATTCTTGGTCAAACGGTCCACAATCACCCAGATGGTATCATGTTGCTTAGCTGTATGAGGTAGCTTAGTTATGAAATCCATGGTGATGTGTTCCCATTTCCACTCAGGTATCTCTAGCGGTTGCATCTTCCCATAAGGCTTTTGGTGCTCGGCTTTGACTTGTAAGCAAGTTAAGCACTTACTAACATAATCCACTACATCGTTCTTCATTCCTGGCCACCAGTAATCTCTTTTCAAGTCTTGGTACATCTTTGTAGCTCCTGGATGGATTGAGTACCTTGACTTATGAGCTTCATCTAAGATTCGACTTCTAAGATCACCATGGCGTGGGATCCACATACGGTCGAACCTAGTCTTAACTCCATGAGTGTTTTCCATCAACTCATCTTGCTGGCCATAAATCCTTTCGTTCTTTACTAACCCTTCATCTACTAACACTTCTGACTGCACCTTGATGATTTCTTCAAAAAGACTCGGGTTCATGATCAACTTGTATGACTTCACTGTTGCAAGGACTTCCTCATTCTTACGACTTAACGCATCAGCGACCACGTTAGCTTTACCGGGGTAATACTTAATCTCACAGTCGTAATCCTTTATCAATTCTAACCATCTTCTCTGCCTCATGTTCAATTCTTTCTGCTCGAAGAAGTACTTTAAACTCTTATGATCTGTATAGATAGTGCACTTAGTACCGTACAGGTAATGCCTCCATATCTTAAGAGCATGCACTACAGCTGCTAACTCCAAATCATGCGTCGGATAAGTACTCTCATGGACTTTCAACTGTCTAGACGCGTAAGCTATCACCTTCCCTCGTTGCATCAACACGCAACCTAACCCTTGATGCGAGGCATCAGCACAAACAACGAAATCCTCGTCGCCATCGGGTAAAGTAAGGATTGGAGCTTGCGTGAGTCTCTTCTTCAATTCTTCAAAAGCTTCCTCCTGAAACTTCCCCCAATTGAATACTATCGACTTTCGGGTCATACCGGTCAGCGGTGCGGCTATCTTGGAGAAACCTTCGATGAATCTCCTATAGTAGCCAGCTAACCCTAGGAAGCTTCGTATATCAGTCGGATTCTGCGGAGTCTTCCAATTCGTTATTGCTTCAATCTTAGCCGGGTCCACGGTTATCCCCTCCGGATTAATCACGTGACCTAAAAATTGCACTTCCCTTAACCAGAACGCGCACTTCGAAAACTTGGCATACAGCTTCTCTTTCTTCAGAGTCTCCAATACCTCTCTCAGATGCTCAGTATGTTCAGATTCGTTCTTTGAATAAATCAATATATCGTCAATGAAGACGATAACCGACTTATCCAACATCGGCCGACACACCCTATTCATCATGTCCATAAATGCTGCAGGAGCATTTGTCAGACCGAATGACATTACGAGGAACTCGTAGTGTCCATACCGCGTTCGAAACGCTGTCTTAGGGATGTCTCCCTCCTTCACCTTCAGCTGATGGTAGCCTGATCTGAGATCTATTCGTGAGAACCAACTTGAGCCTTGCAGTTGGTCAAACAGATCATCAATCCTTGGCAAAGGATATCTATTCTTTACCGTAAGCTAATTCAACTCACGATAGTCTATGCACATTCTCATACTTCCATCATTCTTTTTCACAAACAAAACCGGTGCGCCCCACGGAGAAACACTCGGTCTGATAAAACCCTTGTCTAGGAGTTCTTGCAGTTGGGACATCAATTCTCTCATCTCAGACGGTGCTAGACGGTAAGGCGCTTTAGCGACAGGTTGGGCTCCTGGTATTAAATCTATCTGAAATTCTATTTCTCGCTCCGGTGGCAACCCCGGAAGATCCTCAGGGAATACTTCTGGGTAGTCGTGCACAATAGGAACATCTTTCATTTCTTTCGTCTCGGCCGTAGCGTTGACAACATACGCCAGGTAGGCACCACACCCTCGCCTTAGTAAACCCTCAGCTTTTATCATCGAAATGACATTAAGCCCGGAACTTTCCTTATCACCATAGACCGTTACCGCGCTACCATCCAATGACTTTAACCTTATAATCCTACTCTTACATACTATCTGAGCCTCAAACTCAGACAACCAATCCATACCCAAAACCACATCGAACCCTCCCAAGGTCATAACGTACAAGGTAATCGGGAACTCATGTCCTTCCAATTCTATCTTACAGTTCTTAACCATCTTTGTTATTTTAACCGAAGTGTCACTAGCGGTTTCTACTATAAGGGTCTCAGACACTCGACAACATTTCATTTTAGCTAGTTTACTAAATGGTGTGGCTACGAAACTTTTGTTTGCGCCCGAATCAAATAATACAGTAGCGGAAACACCGTTCACGAGAAACGTACCTGTGACAACATCCGGAATCTGCTTGGCTTGTTCTTGAGTCAGCATGTAGGCTCTAGTTCTTGGCCTGGCTTGATCAGCATCTTTCCTTCCACTACCTCCAGCTTCACTCTCGGTACACTCCCTAGCAAAGTGACCTGTCTTACCACACTTGTAGCATGCAGGCTTAGAACTGCACTCATGAGCATAATGACCTGCCTTCCCACACTTGTAGCAAACATTCGACCCAAATTTACATTCCCCGGCATGTATCTTTCCACACTTATGACATGTATCCGAACCCTTTCCCCACCTACACGCACCACTGTGCGCCTTGCCACAAGTCTTGCACGACCTGTTCTCCCAAACTCTCGACTGTTTGTTCTTAGGGTTCCATATCTGGGTACCGGGTCGTTTAGCAGGAGCGACCCATTTCTTCTCTTTCTTCTCATCTCCCACCACCACATCATCCGCAACCAAGTCTGCATAAACCATTTCTGCGAGTTCGACAGCAGAATCAAAAGTAGTAGGTTTACTTGTTCTGACTAACATGCGAACTCTCTGTGGTAATCCCCTCACATAACACTTGATCCTTTTTGCCTCAGTGTCGACCATATCGGGCACCAACCTGGACATTCGATTGAACTCGGTGGTGTACTCACGGTGTGTCATTGTCCCAGCTTTCAAGTTTAAGAATTTCATCTCCGCCCTTTCAACCTCGGCGTCAGCACAGAACTTCATCATCACTAACTCCTTCAGATCATCCCACTTCATCTCTTTGATCTCTTCACGGGTCTTCCTCTGCTCCACACTCTCCCACCAATACATAGCCTCATCTACGAATGACTGAGTAGCATAACCCACAGCTTGGTCGGGACGGCATTCGCTAATGCGGATAACCTTGTCCATAGCGGTTATCCATTGGAGAGTAGCGATTGCGTCTCCCAACCCGGTCAGCTTTGGCGGGTCGCATCCTTTGAAGGACTTATAGCTGCACCCACCTTGTCCTCCTCTCCTATCATCGACTTTCACAGACTTATCCCCACTCGAGGCCCCTCTTTCACCTTCCCCATCCTTCCTACCATCACCACCCGCCCCTTCAGCAGTTCGTTCACGGCTTCCAGCAGATCCTTCGGGATTCAGGTTCTTCACAGCAGCAACTACAGCCTGAACAATGGCTGCTTGAACTGCAGGGCTAAGTTGAACTTCCTCGTTGTTGTTCTGGTCTCCTCCAGCTGCGCTTCCTTCATCTTCGGTGTGGGAAGCTTCTTCTACCGAGGGTTGCCGGACAAGACGAGGCCTGCCACGACGCCCAGTGCGACCCCCAGTTTCAACAAATTCTCCAGCTCCAGCCATTAGTATTCTAAAGGGGAAAACACTAACATCATCATTCAAGGAACTATTTAGTACAAGGATAGCAACGCTAACAGGTAATAACAGTGGCCAGCTGTGACTAGCTGATCACGTTGCTTTCCGTGTCCTATACACTTCCCTTTATGAGTCTATTTGTGCTGGTTCTACTTAAGCAGTTAGTCAAATCAAACAATCAATTATTCCTATCCCTGTCATTCACATATCTTTTCTTACTCATTAACATATATCATTTAATCATACACCTTACCTTTACTGTTCTTGCTTGAGCAACACATGGCATTCTTGAACTGGCATCTTCTTTCCTTTCTTACTTATATCCCATACTCTGTTCGAGTCTAAGCATGTAGGATGCTTAAATCTCTCGAACTTTGCTCTGATACCAACTTGTAAGGCCCCGTTACCGGTAACCCTACTTTGGTGTTGGATTTACTCATAAACACAGCTCTAAATATCAGAGTTAATTAAAACATTTACGCGGAATGTAAAACTTTCATAAAACATTACATAATTCATAATTTGTCTCAAAACATTCATTGTCTTTCCCATTAAAGCATTAAAGTTAAAACATCATAAGTCTTCAGATGCCCGACTCTTGTTCAGTGCCATGTGTCTCCTCAAGCAAGCTGCCTCATCCTACTCACCTGCGTGCATACTAAAAGTCAGCTACGCTGAGTGAGTTCTAGATAATCACATAATCATACCATTCAGATAACATTATATTCTTTCATTCATACTTTCATACTTTCATACTTTCTTACTTTCTTACTTTCATACTTTCTTACTTTCTTTTGTATTAACTTACCTTCATATCTTACGTTATGAAGAGCATTACGCCCTACATTCCTCGAGTATTATTAGGGCTCGGTACCCTCTTTTCTCGAGTATTATTAGGGCTCGGTACCCTCTTTCCTCGAGTATTATTATGGCTCGGTACCCTCTTTCCTCGAGTATTATTAGGGCTCGGTACCCTCCTTCCTCGAGTATTATTAGGGCTCGGTACCCTCTTTCCTCGAATATTAGTAGGGTTCGGTTCCCTAGTTCTCGAATATTAGTAGGGTTCGATTCCCTCTTCGTTACCATACAACCATACATCATACCTCGAGTATTATTAGGGCTCGGTACCCTTTCCGTAACCATACAACCATACATTATCATTTCTTTCTTTTATTATCTTTATCACGTTCATACACATAAACATACATAACATACTTACCTTATACATAGCGTTACAACCTGACAGTACGTGCAATATCCGAAGATCGTTCACGTTCCATCAAGCAATCATTCATGCTTTCATATTATTCACACAAGGCATACACTTATCTCTTAGGATAAGCGTATTAACAAACATAACGAGTATGCACACAGCCCCGAAAACATAACACATAAATGGGGCTAGAAACTCACCTGAACACGGTTACGTTCTCCGTTGATCGTAATCCCTTTCTTCAGTTGTGCACGGCTGACTGTATAACAAGTATACATATCAATTTAACTATCACTACTTATAACATCTTTCTAGTCTTAATTACTACCCACAACGAACGGGGGTCCGGGGGCAGCGCCCCTGGCAGCGGGGTCTAGGGGCGGCAGCCCCTAGCGGGGTCCAAGGGGCGGAGCCCCTGGCTGGGGTTAAGCTGCCAGGTCAGCTTGGAAAAATTTTATTTTCGATAACTGCCTTAACACATTTTCCATTAGGTTTTTAATTTATTTTCTAAACGAACTTCACTTCAGGCGAAGTTAAACCTCGGGCGAACTTGGCTTCAGGCGAAGTTAAACCTTAGGCGAACTTGGCTTCAGGCGAAGTTAAACCTTAGGCGAACTTGGCTTCAGGCGAAGTTATCCTTAGGCGAACTTGGCTTCAGGCGAAGTTATCCTTAGGCGAACTTGGCCGTAGGCGAAGTTATCCTTAGGCGAACTTGGCCATAGGCGAAGTTATCCTTAGGCGAAGTTACGCTTGAAGGCGAAGTTACGCTTGAAGGCGAAGTTCATCAGGCGAACTTAATCTTGCAGGCGAAGTTATCGCGCTGCAGATCTGTTTGCCCATAAATCCTTCGTTTCTTAGCCAAATAACTCGATTTTGGTACCCACGGAATCGTATGATCGGCGCCTACAAATCCCAACCATCAAATCGGCCTAAAATCGACGTTTTAGGGGTCCGATTTGGGCAGTTTGGGTTTCGGGTCCGGTTAACCCATCCAATCCTAACCATTTTCAGTAATATTAGCTTTGTTGGATTTGTTCTTACCTTACCAACTCAGATCTATCAACAAAATCTCGGGTCTCGGCTTCGAATCTTGATCGGTTAGAATGTGTGTGTTTTGAGTGTGTGAAGAAATAGATGTAAATGAAGATATTTTTGGGATTTTGGGGGTATTTATATCCCTGAAATCCCATTCTTATTTAACCCATCTCAATTAATCCACGTCCAAGACCCGCTCCCTACCCGATACTAATTAATTACGCGAAATCACTATACATAACTTCCTTTATTCATCATTAAAATTTTTAGGATGTTACACATAATGTGTCTTTCAAAAACATAACAGAAAACATAACATTTCAAACATCACGGCAATCTCCAGATGCCAGCCTCTTCGGATCCTGCCATGTGTCTTCCTCAAGCTAACTGCCTCAGTCGATTAGCCTGCGTGCATACTAAAAGTCAGCTACACTGAGTGAGTTCTAGTTAATCATACAACATACAATACATTCACATACTAGCATATGCACCCGGATGTACATACCTTCATATCTTCTTACACACTTACTTACATACGTACTTTCATTCTTTCTTTCGTACTTACTTACATACTTTCATTCATACATATGCGTATTAAAGAGCATTCCTCCCTATAACCTTCGCCGATATTATTAGAGTCGGTTCCCTACGTTCGCCGATATTATTAGGGTCGGTTCCCTACATTCGCCGATACTATTAGGGTCGGTTCCCTTCATTCGCCGACATTATTAGGGTCGGTTCCCTACATTCGTGCTACTATAACATACCTGTCATTTACAAACTTTCCTTGACGATATGTGCAATCTCCGAAGAGCGTTCACGTACCATCAACAGTTCATACATACATTTTTCATACATCATACATATTCATACATACGTCATTCATAAATCATACATATCAATCATACTTTTAACTAACACTTGACGGCACATGCAATATCCGAAGATCGTTCACGCACCGTCAAGCAATCGTCATACATAAATCATACAAGGCATACACTTACCACCTAAGGTAAGTGTATTGACTATCATATCGAGTATGCACACAACCCCAAAATCGTAACAAGGAAGTGGGGCCAGAAACTCACCTCAATGCGGTTGCGTTCACCGTTTACGGTTATTCCCTTCTTGAGCTGTGCACGACTAACTGTATAATAATTATACGTATCAATAAACTATCACTACAAATATCTTCTTTCTAGTTTAATTACTACTCTCAACGAACGGGGGTCCGGGGGCAGCGGGGTTCTAGGGGCGGTAGCCCCTAGCGGGGTCCAAGGGGCAGAGCCCCTGGCTGGGGTTAAGCTGCCAGGTTAGCTTGAAAAAATTTTATTTTCTTTAACTGTCTTAACACATTTTCCAATTGGATTTTGAACCATTAAATAATTTGCTACTTAAAGTCCAAGGGATTCTTTGTAATTAAGTCATTCTTTTCTAAGTCCAGGGACTGTTATTGTCATTCTGTTAAACTTCTAATTCGTTACTGGTTCATAACGAATTGGCTTATCTTAACGAACTGGTTCCTGTAACGAATTGAACCCTTTAACGAACTGGACTCCTTAACGAACCAGTCCATATAGCGAACCGGTCCAAGTAGCGAATTGGACTTTCTAATTTGTTATTTCTTTTAACGAACTAACTATCACGAATAAAGGGTAATTCGTTACCCTTTCCCTTAACGAATCAGACACGAACTAGAGCTAGTTCGTTATGCCCCCCTTATACGAATCAACTAACGAATCACCTTTTAATTCGTTAGGTTTCCATAGCGAACTAGGGTTAGGTCAGGGAATGTCAGAACATTCCCTGAAAACCTCGTACACGTTTTTCCGGCGCCGCCATTGCCGGAATACCGTAAAACTCACCGGAAAAACGTATTTTCACCGTTTTACACCGTTTTTCAATGTTTTTCGTCCCGTTCGACCCAGATCTGAGCTAGGGTGACCCCTAAGCTCATCTTAGGTTCGGTTTATACCCGATTCCACCCGAATCTCGTGACTTTAACGATGTAACGGTGTTGGCTCGTCGTTTTGTGTTTATATACAACGGGTATAAGCTCATACAATATCGTACTATCATACCTTGGATCAGGATTGGTTATTCTTCTATGTTTCGGCTAGAGAGAGAGACTAGAAAGAGATCTTAAGTGTGTGTTTTGGTGGTGTATGGAAGATGTGTAAAATGAGGGAATTAATGGTGATTATGGTTTATATATTTAGGGATCATGGGCTTAAGCCCATGGTCTTTCCTTCTTTCTTTCATACCCAAGTCCATAACCCATATCCATTCACCCAACACTAGACCAACTCATATTCTATTCATCTAAACCGATAACGATCCACTATGAAATAAACGAAATTTATTTTATTATTATAACCAAAAGTAGGATGTTACACATATTTTGTTATAGACAAGTTTTCCCTTATCTTACATGTTTTATGGGGTGTACCGTATGCATTACAAGTTGTAAAACTCTTAAAATTCAATTGTCTTAACTTGCCAATGTCTCATGTATTATATATAGTGCATATATAACCCCGAACAATTACTACTATAATGCTACTACAAAGAGTTAGGTTAAAATAAGAAATATGATCTTTATACAAAGGATAAGAAATAATCTAAACCACTAATTTTAAATTTGAATGGTTGAGAAGTTTGGGAAAAAAAATCAAGTATAAAACAAGAGGAACGACACAAAATGAATAACAGATAATTATTGACTTTCTCTCTCCACATGCAAGACACATGTCAATTCCTCAATTATTTGTAAAACGTTCATAAATTTTTTATACGACATCTTTTTTTTAAATCACCCTAATAATGAAATAATTTTATCTTTAATACGAGAACCATATTGCTATACAAAAATAAAAAAATAGTGATTTTTTAATTAACCACTACCACCATGAAATTGATGCAGCAACAAGCCATAACATAGGGCATGGCCATGGATTTGAATGAGAATAACCATGTGACAAACGAAGCGTGGTGGAGAGCGGTGGTTTTGGGTTTTGGCCGGAGTTGCAGCGGTGGTTAGGTGCAGCAGAATTAGGGCTGCAGATGGTGGATGGGGACTAAAAATGGGTGACGGTCGGTGGCGGAGGTAGGTGACGGTGGCTGGTGATTGACTTGAGTTGTTGAAGCAGACAGATGTGTTGAAGAATAAATGTTCAGTGGAGTGGAGAAAAAGATCGATCCAAGGATGTTATCTTTTTATTAGATATTTTATTGTGGACAAAAATGTCCTACTTCCTAGCCTTTTTAAGATAATCTAACTTCTTATTTAAACTCAACCTTTACCATAAGGATGTCATATTTAAATTAAAATATTCTTAGCTATCTTCCTCCAAAACTATTAAGATGTAAAGACAATATGAGAATTTCATCAAAAACTTGTATAACTTTTGAAGTATGAATCTCCCACCCTCTATCTTGGTGTCCCTTTCCTCCCAGCTAAGATTCAAAATTCAAAATTTCGGTGACATTCGTCAATTTCGGGTCCTATTTGTTTTCGTTTTGGTATTCGTTTATCAGGTAAACCGACTTGTTTTGTAAACTGAAACCTGTGATATAATCAAAATGATGGATTTTATGTTACATATTTGTTTTATACTTTTTGGGTCTCAAAAACATCCTTTTCGATCCTTAAAATGCCTTAAAAACGCTTAAAACCAACTCCAGGGGCCAAAATAAAAGTTTTAATTTTGCTGGTCGCCCACCCATTAGCGTGGCACGATGGCCATCAGATCAGTTTGTTGTTTTGTGTCGTTTGTGCTTTACATTCTTTTATCCAAATCCGATTTTTACACATTAAACCTCATGCATAACCCTTCCAATCTTATCCTATATATACAAGACCCTCTTCTCCATTAATCCCTGCTCATATTTTCATTTTCTCTCTAAAATTCAAGGTTTTAAAGGTTGTTTTCTTTGTTCTTGGCAGTTTGACTTTCAAAAGTCAAACTGACCATAATACTTGATTTTAATTAACATATTATTACTTATAACTTATGGCACAACATATATATAATATACACCCCTTGTTACCTTTGGTGGCCATTTTTCCGGTCTCGGTAGGTGAAGTGTCGGGCCTCGTAAGGCAAGGCTTCATGGAGGACTTACGTGGTCCTTGATATATATATAATTATATAACTTGTTTATGCTTACTAACCATGCTTAACTTCTGCTCATTTTAGTTTGTACGTCATATTTGTTGAGTTCCATGGTTATGGGTTTGAAGAGACTAGCCTCAGGTTAACCGTAAATAGCTCTAAACCGTAAACCGAACTTTGTCTACTAGTTTTGTTAAATAATTGTATAAACATGTTTTATGTTATATTTAAGTTTCTAAACTCATTTTTATGAGTTCCATGGTTATGGGTTTGTAGAATCTAATTTCGGTCTTAACCCGAAACAAGATCCAAACCGAAAACCGAACTTTTGTTTAAAGACTTTATTGTTAACTTTTTGGTTGTAAAACTTAAGTATCATCATTTATAAATTATTATACAAGTTCCTTGATGTTGGGCATGTGGTAACCATTTTTGATCTTATTCCGAATTGGAAACCGAACCCGAACAAACTAAACCGATTTCACTTGCTTAAGACACACAAGTGTGTTTCTAGCTATCAAGACTTGTATACTTTTCTTTAAAAATCATTTAAAACTCATTTTAATTATTTTCTAAAAGTACTTGCAATGTTGAATCCAACTTGATCTTATAACAGAGTTGGATCGATAAAACAGAAAACTCGCTTAACGGACGTTGTTAGTTCTAAAGTAATAGAACTACATACTTGGTTAAGTCTTCTTAAATTTTATTGAGTTATCTCATAACATTCATTATTTTGGAAAATTGACTTTGGGTTTGACCAATTACCAAGACCCGAACAAATAACTCGAACACCTGTTAAAACCCGTTTTTGTTTCTATATTATAAAGGGATTTGCATTCTTGAATTTTTACCCACCTAATTACTTAACATAGGTTGAGTAAAATTAAGGGCTAGATACTCTAACCCGGTTTTGAGTAAACTTATATTTAAAAAGACTATTATTAAAAATTTCTTAAATATATACATTTTTAAACCTTAGACTTTAAATTGTTTGCACTTCTTATCATTTATTTTATTTAAATATTTCCTAGACAACATTTCTAATACAATACTTCCTTCCATCTAGTCTTTGCTCGTTAAACCTCATCCTTCTGGTTACTAGTCATTTTACCGATCAAGTTATTAGTTGAACGTAAGTACTTTTCATTCCCCATTTTCCATCTTTCGTTTTGGGGGTGATATTGCATACCTATTCAAACTAAATATTTTATACTTGAGTCTTAAACCACAAACTTTATTGTACACTTTCCTTAAATAAATGCTCGATTTGGTGTTATATGCTTACATGCTAAATTTCCAATGTGTTTAACGCTTTTGGTTGGTTGATTCATAAATCCGAGTATATTTGGCATCCCCTTATCGAAAGGTGTCGTTAATTTATTCTTATTAACGATTTCATATAAATCCGAGATATTTGGCATTCTCTTATAGCAAGGTGTCGTTAATGTATTCTTATTAATAATTTCATATAAATCCAAGTATATTTGGCATCTCTTATAGCAATGTGTCGTTAATGAATTCTTATTAACGATTTCTTTATCTAAATTGTTGCTATTATTCATTGTTTTGTATACAAGTTATGGAATTTCCTATTATATACTTATTGTTCAAAACTATGAAATTGCTCACCAACCTTTGTGTTGACAAATATTATTTTATCCAATATTACAGGTTTGACTTTAGGTTGACTCGAGAACTTGAAGGAAAACGTAATCAAGACTATTAGGATATTAGCAAAATGAACAATATATTAAGTGCTATGTTTGAATTTGGTTATTGTATGAACAAGTCATGTGACTCTTTATGATTTTATGAATTTAAATGAGTTGATTAAATATTGTCACTTTAATAGTGTCTTGTGTTCTTGAGCATTCCGTTGCACCCCGGCGTGTTCCGCCGCCTTTGGTCGGGGAGTGACAGATTGGTATCAGAGCCATGACTATAGGATAGGTGGTTAGACGTAACGACCTAGTATAGTTTATGCTTTATGGTCCTTATACGTGTTGCCTATACGTGTTTACCCTACTCGATTGTTCATTACACTTATTTATTTATATACTTATTTATTTCATCAAATCGTAAATATACACATACACACACTATCATAATAATCTAAGGTATCCTTACCTTACCACAAAACATTAGTTTTTATTGTGTTTTATGGATCACGAGCTTAACTTGGATCCCGTTGTTTCAAATCTCCTTAAAGATTGTCTCATATGAGACAACCACTTTAAGTTGCCGAATGCAAGCGTTCCGGTTGCTTCCTTAAATTTTGATGTTAAGACATGAAAGCCCCGATGGTACGTGGACTAGTGTTTTAACATCTCGTTGTATCTCAAATTTTATTGGTTGTTATTATTGTGATTTGAGTCACAAACATGAAAGACGAGGTGATACGTGCACATGTTCGACTCCACATTTAATCTCATTTTTATTTAAGATTTATCGTCAGGACGTCAAGTCATGGTGGTTCATGCACGATTTTTCCGCCTTTAAATCTTAAGACACTATTTACAAGTTTCAAGGATTTAAATAAATTTTCCTCTGTTAAATCATATTATTCCTCAATCACAAAATTCTCATTTATATAATTTTATTTTCCCGTTATAATTAATTCTCATATGTTTGGATTTCACATAGTAAAATTATTTTTTTATTTTGATTTCACACCACTATTTTCGTTACAAGATTTCGCCCATTGTGATTTTTCTTCAACTTAAGTTAATATATTTCAAATTACTTCTAATGACTTTCAGTATGCCATCCTTGTTCTTCAAGACTTTTTACAAACAAAGTTTTATCAAATGAATTTCATTGTGTTAAAGGTTTTATGATAAATTCTACCTTGATTTTTCAAGTAAACTCCCATTATATAAAATTTTAAATTGTCTTTAAAGTTCTCATACAAGATTTTATAAAAAAAATTGTTTTTATAACAATTCCGTTTATTTTGAACTATCATTTCACAATATTGATTATTTAAATTTCTCACGACGTTTTAATTATACTATATTATATAATACGCATGGTAGAATTTCCATTACCCAAAATTATCCTCCTAACAACTTTCATTACGAAATTTTTGGTTCATTATAGCTTTTCAAATAAAATTTGCATTATACGATTCAACTCGTTTTAAATTTCTTATGATAGTTTTGCCTTGATTTTTTAAGAAATTCACAAATTTATAGCTTGTAATTGTCTTGAATCCCCTTAGAAATTCTATTTTTTTTAAAGACAAAATTGTTTACTTCGAATTCTCAATTCACAATGCCGGTCATTTTAACTTACCAGTTTATTTTCGTTACACGATATTAAATAACGAACATGATAAAATTTTCATTATGCAAATTTTTATTCCCAAAACAACTTTCATCATTCATATTGATACCTCATAACAGATTTCGACATTCAATTCACTTATTTCTAATTTACTCATAAGCAAATTCTTTATTTTGAACCTTATAAAAAAATCCATTTTGCCTCATCATGATAATTGGCTCTTACTTTTACAATAAACTTCAAAATACAAACTTTATTATCTTAGTTTCCCGTTATATTTTCCACTACTTAACTTTAAACATTTCAAGAACGATTTACTTTACGCGGGTTGGTTTATTTCAAAATTTTCTCGTAAATTATCTTACAACTTAAGCCGACCCGACGTATTGTAACAACTCCTGTTTTAGTGGAAAATTTTTAGCAAAGAAATTGTTGTGATTCACGAGCTGGAATCTCAATATTTTTATAAAAACTTTACGTTTCAAACATTTGTAGGAACCTACTAAAATAACTTTCTTTAACCATTATAAAAACCTTTTTACGAACATGAGTTTGCTAAAACGTGAACAATCCGTGGTGGTTCACAAAAGTTTCATTTTCTCTCAAATATATATATATATATATATATATATATTAATATATTAATGTGTAATTTTATTATCAAAAGTTTCATGAATGTTCCAATCACTATTTATAAATTACGATATTTTCAATTTAAAACTCATTATTAGTCAAAAAGTTTCCCAAAAGCGACCACAAGTTTCTAAACACCCGTATTCCATCTCAAACTACCATCTTAAATCAAACCATCATTCCACTTCAAAAGTATTCCCACACAATCAAATTTTTCCTCAAGATGAACGAAACCTAACATACCAAAGTTATACCCTCACCAACTCAAACCCCATGCAAATCCAAGATGTACAAAAATCAACCCAACAAAAAGCCCTAAATACCAACACTTTTACGCCATGAAAACCTATCAAACTTACTATCCTGATACTTCAAAGACACTGACAAACACACCCACAAATTCCTTGAACATATACAAACCAAAATTTACCAACTATGACTCAAATCCTTCGACCCATGCTATGTCAAATCACAAACCATATCGCCACACCGTTTCCAACCAACCATAGAGTTTGATATCAAAAACACTCCTTGCAAAGTACATGTATAAACCAAATCTCAACCCAAACTAGTCAAGGTCGACTTATCCAACCCATTAACTTGACTCGAACTCAAATAAGCAAACCTCATCCAAATAGCCCAACCAATACTCACACAAGTCATCTAATCTTAACCCACTCAAACGAACTAAACTCAATAATCCCCATCAACACAACTCAAGAAAACCCAATTTCGCAGGACACCCGAAACACTCTCACTCTTCACCAAATTTCCAAACCATTCACTATTCAAAGACTAAAATCTCTCCATACACACGCAAGCTTCATTTTCCCTTATTTTTTTTATTAAATATATATACCACTAGTGTATTTATAATGATCCCATGTGCTCAAATATTCATTTTTTTATACAAACTTTTTTTTAAGAATAACGATTTACGTATTATGCTCATATTTTATAAATCATCATTGTAGAATATAATATTGTCATGACAACAAAATTCGATTATGCGAATTTGTTTCCAAAGATTATTAAACAATTATATACGTTTTTTCAAGAATTATAAATATTGTTACAAAAGGTGATAATCCCATAATAACTTTATAAATACGGGGTTTCATTTTGAATGTTGAATTCGAGATTTATTCAATAACAAATTACGACTTTCATTATTTTGTATAAACTCAATGATCATAGCTTTACAAACCTTTTTTGTGACACATTAATAAATGCTTCATACACTAGATATTGTAACATGAATTATTGTTCGATAACGATTTATGGGAATTAGAACTTCTTATTATCGCAAGCATCATTTCTTTCATGATTTATTATCATCACAAGAGCTTTACGAATGCAAAATTCATTTAACAATTTAATTTACAAGATTTTCGTTTGATAGCAATTTAGATATTTCTCTAACTACGTGTTACCACGATGCTTTGTTAATATATACATTTTCTTGGAAACGATAGAATGGCTTTACTTGAGATTTCATTATCGATTTTTATTTTTATATTTTCAAAAGAGTATATGATACACGCTTTACATATTTCGTCATTACTTCGAGTCTCATAGTCATTACAATTTTCTTTTCAATTGCTGAGATGTTTCGATGGTAATTTTATGCACATGAGATTTCATTTTGTGTTTTGATTATTCATGACCGAATTCAAGAAATTCAATAGCAATTTTTGTACTACTTTCAAAACCTCATTTTCGCTAAAAAATTCGTTTACATTTTAAACAATATTTTCATGACTATGTTCATGTTTGAGTATTATGTTTTTCAAGCAAAACACAATTCTATGCATTTTCTCCACATCATTTCATTTACTCAATCAACGGCCTATGTGTGGTTGTCCACAAGTTTGGCGCAATTGGAAATAGTTACTATAATCATAATTATGTAAATGGTTTCACAATAGAAGCCGTGTTCACATTTTATCACATTTCATCGATTGTTTTGTCAAGTTAATCAAATTTATGTTCACTTTATGTTGGATACATCTATACGTCACCCCAAAGAGCTCTCCTCATCCTTACGATATTTAATCGTATTTCACGCAATCATATCATCAAATACATACAACCTCAAGTTTGTTCACTGTAAAGCCCCGTTACCGGTGCCTTACATTTGGACGTTGGATTTACTCATCAGCATAGTTATAACTATTAGAGTTAATAAAAACATATGCGGAATATAAAAACTTTCATAAAACATTACCATAATAATTCATAACATGTCTTAAAACATGCATCTTGTCTTTTAAAATTAAAACATTAATTATAAAACATAACAAGTTTTCAGATGCCAGGCTTTTATTCTTCTGCCATGTGCCCCACTCACGCCAGATGTCGCATCCTACTCACCTGCGTGCATACTAAAAGTCAGCTACGCCGAGTGAGGTCTAGTAAATCAGACGACATACAATACATTCACATCATACATATGCATGAAGGTACATACCTCCGTATTTACTTACATACTTACATACATACTTTCATTTATACATATAAGTTTAAAGAGCATTTCGCCCTATAACCTTCGCCGATATTATTAGGGTCGGTTCCCTATATATATATATATATATATATATATATATAGTCATATCTTAGACTATCACCTGGCAGCACATGCAATATACGAAGATCGTTCATGCACTATCATCATAGCATACATACATCTTTCACTTATCATATGTACACATCAATCATGCCTTTAACTATCACTTGACGGTACATGTAATATCCGAAGATCGTTCATGCTTCGTCAAAGAATCATCATACATAAATCATACAAGGTACACACTTACCACTTAAGGTAAGTGTATTAACTATCACATCGAGTGTGCACACAGCCCCGAAAACATAATAAGGAAGTGGGGATAGAAACTCAACTAAATCCTGTTTCGTTCTCCGTTTATTGTTATCCCTTTCTTGAGTTGTACACGACTAATTGTACAATCATTACATATATCAATTAACTATCACTACCCATATCGCGTTTCTAGTCTAATTACAACCCTCGACGAACGGGGGTCCGGGGTCAACGCCCCTGGCAGCGGGGTTCTAGCGGCGATAGCCCCTAGCGGGGTCCAAGGGGCAGAGCCCTTGGCTGGGGTTAAGCTGCCAGGTCAGCTTGGAAGAATTTTATTTTCATTAACTGTCTTAACACATTTTCCCTTTGAATTTTGAATCATTATTTTAACTCTCCTGTATTTGCAAGCGGTCATAAATGTAAGCGAACTTAACTTAAGCGAACTTGGCCTTATGAAACCTTTGTCGAGGAGTTCTTCCAGTTGGGACATCAATTCTTTCATCTCGGAAGACGCTAGACGGTAAGGTTCTTTCGCGACGGGCTGGGCTCTTGGTATCAAATCTATCTGGAATTCTATCTCTCGCTCCGGTGGCAACCCCGAAATATCCTCAGGGAATACTTCTGGGTAGTCGCAAACAATAGGAACATCTTTCATTTCTTTCGTCTCGGCCGTAGCGTTGACAACATACGCCAGGTTGACACCGTACCCTCGCCTTAACAATCCTTCGGCTTTTATCATCGAGATTACATTAAGTCCAGAACTTTCCTTATCAACATAAACCGTCACCGCACCACCATCCAAGGACCTTAGTTTTATTATCCTACTCTTACAAACTATCTAAGCTTCATACTTAGACAACCAATCTATTCCTAATACCACATCAAACCCTCCTAAGGTCATAACATACAACGTAATAGGGACCTCATGTCCTTCTAACTCTATCTTATAGTCCTTAACCATTTTCGTTATTTTAACCAAGGTGTCACTAGCGGTTTCTACTATAAAGGTTTCAGACACTCGACAACATTTCATTTTAGCTAATTTACTGAATGGTGTAGCTACGAAACTTTTATTCGCACCTGAATCAATTAATACTGAAGCAGAGATACCGTTTACTAGAAACGTACCAGTCACAACATCCGGAATCTCTCTGGCCTGTTCTTGAGTTAGCATATAGGCCCTAGTCCTTGACCTCCCTTACTCAGCATCTTTCTTCTCACTCCCACCAGCTTCACCACTAGTAGAAGTCCTCGCCAGGTGACCTGTCTGCCCGCACTTATAACACGTGGGCTTTGCATGGCAATCCTGAAAAAAGTGTCCCATCTTACCACATTTGTAACAAGCATTTGACCCTGATATACATTCCCCACCATAGGACTTCCCACACTTACGGCACACATCAGACCCAATGCCTCACTTGCACTCTCCAGCGTGCATCTTCCCCTACGTCCTACATTACCTCTTCTCCCATACTCTCGGCTGCTTGTTCTAAGGGTTCCACAATTGAGTACCAGGTCGTTTAGCAGAAGCGACCCACTTCTTATCATTTTTCTCTTCCACCTGCACGTCGTCAGTCGACAAATCATCATACACCATTTCTGCCAGCCTTACAGCGGAATCAAAAGTACCTTGTCTACCAGCCTTGACCAAGACGCGAACATTTTGCGGCAGCCTCCTAAGGTAGCACTTGATCAGCTTGGCCTCAGTGTTCACCAAGTCTGGAACCAACCTTGACATCCGGTTGAATTCGGTGGTGTATTCGCGGTGTGTCATCTTACCCGCCTTCAGGCTCAAAAACTTCATTTCAACCCTCTCAACCTCCGCATCAGCACAAAACCTCTTCATTACCAACTTCTTCAGATCATCCCACCACATTGCTTTGATCTCCTCCCGAGTCCTCCTCTGTTTAACAGTTTCCCACCAATACATGGCCTCATCAAGAAATGGTTGGGTGGCAAAGCCCACAGCTTGGTCGGGACGACATTCGATAATTCGGATAACCTTGTTCATCATGGTTATCCATTGGAGAGTAGCGATTGCGTCTCCCAAGCCAGTTAGCTTCGGTGGATCACAGCCTTTGAACGACTTGTAGTTGCACCCACTTCGGCCCCTTCTCCCATCATCAACCTTTACCGACTTAACCACACTCGATTCCTCATTCTCCTTCTCATCATCTTTCTTAAGCTTTTCTCTAGACCTCTCAACAGTCTTTGCCTGGCTTCTAGCAGACTTTTTAGGATTCCAGTTCTTCGCAGCAGCTACTACCGCCTGAGCAATGGCGGCTTGAACAGTAGGGTCAAGTTGATACCCTTCGTTGTTACTCGAATTTCCACCGGCTTCACTTCCTTCCCCCTCAACATTAGTAGCTGATTCTACTGACGGTTCTCGGACAACACGTGACCTTCCACGATGTCCGGTACGTCCTCCTCTCCCAAAAACCTTCTTAGCTCCAGCCATCGTATTCTATAAGGAAACACAAACGTCATCACTTAAGGAACCATTTAGTACAAGGATAGTAAGGCTAACAGGTAATAACAGTGGCCAGCTGTGATTAGCTGTTCACGTTACTTTCCGTGTCCTATACACTTCCCTTTATGAGTCTATTTGTGCTGATTTTAATCTTACACAGTTAATCAATCAAACAATCAAGAAATCCTATCCATATCAATCAAGATAACATTAATATTTATTACTTAACCATACACTTTACCTTTACTGGGCTTGCTTGAGCAACACATGACATTCTTGGACTGGCATCTTCTTCCTTTTCTTACTTACATCCCATTCTCTGTTCGAGTATAAGCATATAGGATGCTTAAATCTCTCCAACTTTGCTCTGATACCAACTTGTAAAGCTCCGTTACCGGTGCCTCACATTTGGACGTAGGATTTACTCATCAACATAGTTCTAACTATCAGAGTTAATAAAAACATACAAGGAATATAAAAACTTTCATAAAACATTACCATAATAATTCATAACATGTCTTAAAACATTCATCTAGTCTTTCAAAATTAAAACATTAATTATAAAACATAACAAGTCTTCAGATGCCAGAATTTTATTCTTCTGCCATGTGCCCCGCTCACGCCAGCTGTCGCATCCTACTCACCTGCGTGCATACTAAAAGTCAGCTACGCTAAGTGAGTTCTAGTAAATCAGACAACATACAATACATTCACATCTTACATATGCACCTGAAGGTACATACCTTCATATTTACTTACATACTTACATGCATACTTTCATTCATACATATACGTTTAAAGAGCATTTCGCCCTATAACATTCGCCGATATTATTAGGGTTGGTTCCCTACATTCGCCGACATTATTAGGGTCGGTTCCCTATATTTAGTACATTGTACCATACCTGTTTCTACATACCTTTCTTAATATTACGTGCAATATTCGAAGATCGTTCGCTTACCATCATCATAACATACATACCTCATTCACACACATACAAACACACACACACACACACACACACACACACACATATATAGTCATATCTTTGACAATCACCTGGAAGCACATACAATATCCGAAGATCGTTCATGTACTGTCATCATAACATACATACATCTTTCACTTATCATATATACACATCAATCATGCCTTTAACTATCACTTGACGGTACATGCAATATCCGAAGATTGTTCATGCATTGTCAAACAATCATCATACATAAATCATACAAAGCATACACTTACCACTTAAGGTAAGTGTATTAACTATCACATCGAGTATGCACACAACCCCGAAAACATAACAAGGAAGTGGGGCTAGAAACTCACCTGAATCCTGTTTCGTTCTCCGTTTATTGTTATACCTTTCTTGAGCTGTGCACGACTAACTGTACAATCATTACATATATCAGTTAACTATCACTACCCATATCGCGTTTCTAGTCTAATTACAACCCTCGACGAACGGGGGTCGGGGGGCAGCACCCCTGGCAGCGGGGTTCTAGGGGCGGCAGCCCCTAGTGGGGTCCAAGGGGCAGAGCCCCTGGTTGGGGTTAAGCTGCCAGGTCAGCTTGGAAGAATTTTATTTTCATTAACTGTCTAACACATTTTCCTTTGAATTTTGAATCATTATTTTAACTCTCGTGTATTTGCAAGCGGTCATGAATGTATGCGAACTTAACTTAAGCGAACTTAACTTAAGCGAACTTATCAGTGGGCGAAGTTATACGTTAAGCGAATATATATACATGCAAACTTATATACACACGAACTTGCTCAGTGAACTTATATCAGCAGCTACGGGTTCGTCTTTAACCCCCATAGTTATATTCATTTCAACGTATAACCCTTCGGTATGATACTAACCAATCCCGCGAACATTTCCTGATTATTTTTGGTTAAAACTTGGCCCGAAAAAGCATAAAGTTTGGACCTCTAAGCTTAAAAACGTTTAAAACTAGATCTAGGGTCTTTCTTTAACGAGCCATTCATAACCGCAGGTTCGTTAAGTTCATTTTAACTTCAAGTTTGCTACTTTAATACTTGTTTATACCCGATCTACTCTAGGTTTACGTTTCGAGACTAACCGTTTATAAAAATGTAAACTTTAAGATCAAGAACATACCTTTATGCGTTCTTTAGGTCTCGGTTATCTTGGTTATGAACTTTAGATCTTGTATCTATCTTGTATAATGAAGATCTATCAAGAATCAACGTTTGTTTGACATTTATCTTCTTGTAACTTCAAATCTTATTTCATATTGTTTACCCTAAATTGTTTTTAATTATTCGACCGTTTTAACTTATTTTAAGCCGAATTGTTGTTTTCACATTGGTTTATATCTTAAGATTTTAGTTGATTCAATTATTTATACCATTTTTCCTACTTACTTAAAAGTCAACCCCAAAAAAATTTTCAACCGCTGATATTGGTTTATCAATATTGGTAAAATTCAACAGATTTTATTTATGTTTCTAAGGTTAAAGATTACAAAATAAATATGTCTTTTAAACCACACAACGGAACGAACCATGTGGACTATGCGACGATCTAAATAATTATGGGTGCACACTTACTTATCGAAATCCTTGTATGGAAGCCATAGTATGTGCGGTTATGGGCAATAACTCGGACATGAGAATGATAGCAGAAAAACGGTATAAGTGCAAGATGATAAAGGCATGATGGATACACCGCCGGTACATCCTATATATAAGTGTCTTTATTATGTTTCTCATTTGTGGCGTTTTTCGAGTCATGCAAGGATTTGACGTTATTCTTTTTCTTTAAAATTTTTCTTACAATTGCTTTACTAAAAACGACAATCGTTAGTAATTACCTCTTTACGTTATGTTTATTTTAATTTCGGGACGCAATTTCCAAAAAGTTGGGGATACTGTGACATTCGTCAATTTCAGGTCCTATTTGTTTTCGTTTTTGTATTCGTTTATCATGTAAACCGACCCGTATTGTAAATAGAAACCTTTGATATAATCAAAATTATGGATTTTATGTTACATATTTGTTTTATACTTGTTGGGTCTCAAAAACATCCTTTTCGGTCCTTAATATGCCTTAAAAACACTTAAAACCAACTCCAGAATATCAAAGTTTGAATTTTGCTGGTTGCCCACCCCATAGAGTGGGACGATGGGGGTGGCCAAGCCCCATCGCGTGGCGCGATGGCCATCAGATCAGTTTGTCGTTTTATGTTGTTTGTGCTTTACATCCTTTTATCCAAATCCGATTTTTACACATCAAACCTCATGCATAACACTTCCAATCTTATCCTATATATACAAGACCCTCTTCTCCATTAATCCCTGCTCATATTTCATTTTCTCTCTCAAAATCAAGGTTTTAAAGGTTGTTTTTGTTTGTTCTTGGCAGTTTGACTTTCAAAAGTCAAACTGACCATAATACTTGATTCTAACTAACATATTGTTACTTATAACTTATGACACAACATATATATAATATACACCCGTTGTTACCTTTGGTGGTTATTTCTTCGGTCTCGGTCGGTGAAGTGTCGGGCCTCGTAAGGCAAGGCTTCATGGAGGACTTACGTGGTCTTTGATATATATATATATATAATTATATAACTTGTTTATGCTTACTAACCATGCTTAACTTCTGCTCATTTTAGTCTGTATGTCATATTTGTTGAGTTCCATGGTTATGGGTTTGAAGAGACTAGGCTCGGTTTAACCGTAAATAGCTCTAAACCGAAAACCGAACTTTATTTCCTATTTTTGTCAAATAATTGTATAAACGTGTTTTATGTTTGATTTAGGTTTCTAAAATCATTTTTATGAATTCCATGGTTATGGGTTTGTAGAATCTAACCTCTGTCTTAACCCGAAACAAGATCCGAACCGAAAACCGAACTTTCCTTTAGAGACTTTATTGTCAACTTTTTGGTTGTAAAACTTAATTATCATCATTTATAAATTATTATACAAGCTCCTTGTTGTTGGGCATGTGGTAACCATTTTTGATCTTTTTCCGGATTGGAAACCGAACCAAAACGATGTAAACTGATTTCAGTCGCTTAAGATACACAAGTGTGTTTCTAGCTATTAAGACTTGTATATTTCTTTAAAAATCATTTTTTAAACTGATTTTAATTTTTTTTAAAAGTACTTGGAATGTTGAATCCAACTTGATTTTATAACAAAGTTGGACCGTCAAAACCGAACACTCGCTTAACGGACATTGTTAGTTCTAAAGTAATAGAACTACATACTTGGTTAAGTCTTCTTAAATTTTATTGAGTTATCTCATAACATTCATTATTTAGGAAAGTTGACTTTGGGTTTGACCAATTACCAAGACCCGAACCAACAACTCGAACATTCATTAAAACCCGTTTTAGTATCTATATTATAAAGGGATTTGCATTCTTGCATTTTTACCCACCTTATTACTTAACATAGGTTGAGTAAAATTAAGGGCTATATACTCAAACCCGGTTTCGAGCAAACTTATATTTTAAAAGGCTATTATTAAAATTTCTTAAATATTTACATTTTTAAACCTTAGACTTAAAATTGTTTGCATTTCTTATCATTTATTTTTTTTAAAGATTTCCTAGACAACCTTTCTAATACAAGACTTCCTTTCATCTAGGCTTTGCTCGTTAAACCTCATCCTTCCGGTTAATCGTCATTTTACCGATCAAGTTATTACTTGAATGTGAGTACTTTTCATTCCTCGTTTTCCATCTTTCGTTTTGGGGTTGATATTGCATACTTATTCAAACTAAATTTTTATACTTGAGTTTTAAACCACAAACTTTATTGTATACTTTACTTAAATAAATGCTCGATTTGGTGTTATATGCTTACATGCTAAATTGCCAATGTGTTTACCACTATTGGTTGGTTGATTCATAAATACGAGTATATTTGGCATCCCCTTATAGAATGGTGTCGTTATGTATTCTTATTAACGATTTCATATAAATCCAAGTCTATTTGGCAACCCCTTATAGCAAAGTGTCGTTAATGTATTCTTATTAACGATTTCTTTATCTAAATTGTTGCTATTATTTATTGTTTTGTATACAAGTTGTGAAATTTCCTATTATAACTTATTGTTCAAAACTATGAAATTGCTCACCAACCTTTGTGTTGACAAATATTATTTTATTCAATGTTACATGTTTGACTTTAGTTGACTCGAGGACTTGAAGGAAAACGTAATCAAGACTATTATGATATTAGCAAAATGAACAATATATTAATTGCTATGTTTGAATTCGGTTATTGTATGAACAAGTCATGGACACTTGATGATTTTATGAATTTAAATGAGTTTATTAAATATTGTCACTTTAATATAATAGTGTCTTGTGTTCTTGAGCAATCCGTTGCACTCTGGCTTGTTCCACCGCCTTTGGTTGGGGTGTGACAATTTCAAATTCCTCTCCTTCATTTTCTCTCAAACTGATCTCTATCATCGTTGTCTAAATTGAATTTCTCTTTAATCTCTAATCTACACACTTGGACGAGTAGGGTTCTTCACACACATAAGTTATCCCAACCTAAACTTGAAATCGCCCTTATTCTTTTGCTTCATTGTTAAATTAGAAACTCCAGTAAATTGCTTTCTTACTATTACGATATTGAAGTCTTATTTGGAAGATTTTTAACTACTTTCAGTCTGAGTTTTGGCCGATTTGGGGGTATTATTTTAAATCAAGTCACCATCGCATAACTCTCCCACTTACTAGCAGTCATCATTCATCAAAAAAACGTTTATCAACAACTTCAAATCATACAAGGTTAGGGTTTCTTCACAAAATCCCTTTTTCCCCAATTTGCAATTTTTTCGGGTTTGTTGACTTTATTGGAGTAATCTGAAATTGAAACATGTATAGGGTTTTTCTGTTGTAGTTGGAATTGCCAGCAGCAAGGAGAGTAATCTAATTGACGCTATGTTGTTCGTATATTGAAAAACAAGAAAAACAGGTTAGGGATTTGTGAAATTCAAAGTGAATTTGTAAAAATTAAGATTAATCATACCAAAATGGTAAAAATGCGGCTTAACAATGTGTCGTAGCTAATTCATAGTTGGGTAACCATGGACTTCAGAGTGCATTTGTATACGTTCACTTTCAAGAGATAATTGATCTAGTACGTAAAGGTTTATGTTACAAGCTTTCAGTTGGGTGTGATTTGAGTGATTTTGGTATCTAATGAAGTTGTTCAGGAAGGAAGTGATTTTGTAATAACATGTGAAGTGTTTCATGATGACAAGGTGGAAAAGGTTGTTCTTTGTTGACTTAGTCAAACTATATATTTTAGATAGATCTATATTGTAATTCTCACATGATTTCCTAGTGTTTTAAGAAATGAAGCCAACAATAGATTATGAATATGGTACTGAAACGAGACAAATAACTGTTAAACAATTGGAGGATGAAATGGTTAACTAAACCTAGTATTTTAATATTTTGTAATATCTTTTTCAATCACATGGACTCTTGCCTAGATACACTTTGTTAGATTTAATCCCTCCAAATTAAAGTCTAGGGTTTATTATGTAAATATGTCATAGTATGTTTTAAATTGTTTAAATATTTATGTATTGTAGAATGGTTGAAGTTGCAATTAACATAAAGATCAATAGACATGAACGATCCGTGGTCTATATATACCCTCAAATAAATAAAGAATTCATACCTTTTGTACATTGTCATCTTGTTATTTTCATTAATCGATCATTCATTCTTTTATCTTGGGCAACAATTGGGATCAAAGCCATCTTAATTGCTCTCAATTAAAATCAATCACCGACTGTCATTACTTTAATTCTATTTTGGTTCTACAAATTGGTTTGTGGAATTGCTTGAGAAGTCAACATAAAATCAATTTAATTCGTTTACTTAAACCGGTAAATCACATAATAATGATTTTGTGTTATGATTAACTGATTCATAAACTTTACGTTCGAAGGTTCTAAACGGCTACAAATAAGGATTGCCAAAATTCGAATATGAATAATTACTATTTCTTTTGTTGAAATTGTAATTGAATCCGAATTAAAAAACAACAATTCTTGTTGTTTGTTGTATTGGTAATTAGGATTTCAGAAGCTATCAAATCTAGTTTGTTGGTTAAATCAAAATTAAATTTTAACCTACTGACTCACAATTGATTTTGTGTTCATAATAATCATAATAAACATTTGTTGTTTGTTATAATTGGTTAATAAATACACAACCAAATGAATCATTTGGATTGTTTGTTGGAATTATTGTGAGCAAATGATAAAGAGGGCCATCGATTTTTTGCTGCACAAGTTTGAATCACAAATTAGATTTTTATATTGTATTTTGTGGTGGTGTTAATCAAACATAAATTTGTGTTGGGTTAAGGCCGAACAAAAAAATTTATGCATATTTGTTGTGTTTTTATTTATTTATTTGTTCCGGATCAAATTACCCCAAAAGATTTATAATCTTTTGGTATATTAAACCCAAGATCGGCTTGGCTCACGGTTTAAAATAAAAACCGTTAAAACGAGACCGTAAACCCCCTAGGTAAGATGATACCATGATTGATACAAGGGAATATTATGTGAATGCTTGTCCCATTCTCATTCATGTCAATCATGTAAATACAAATATTCTAATGTTGATTAAACCTATATTTAAGGAATAAACATGGAAACCAGATCATATACAATATTCTATCCTAATAGTGTGATACAAATAAAAAAAATGTATCGACAAAACATTATTGATTGGTTAGAGATTCGACTAGTTGGGTAAGAAAGAAAAATGCTGAGATGATTACTTTTACAACTTGGTGAGTTGTTTGGAGTTTCTGAAATGAAGTGATTTTTGGTTTGAGTAACAAATACAAATATAGCACTATTCTTTTTTTTTTTTGGTTCTGGCCTCGTAGTGTTAAGTTCCATTTGAATCGGGCGACGTGGCTTAAAATCTATTACTTAGTATGTATTTTTAGTTTATCTCTGACTTTGAGTTTCTAACCAGGGTGGTGTTAATTTGTAAAGGGTTGCCTTAAAAAAGCATTATAAGAGTTTGTATAAAAAGTCATGTTATGGATAAAATTTTATTAATAACATTATAACAGATGCTTTAAGTGAAAAAGAAAATTGTTGCATAGAAAGAGAACCTTATATTTAAAAACTAGCTGGAAGTAATGGAATGAATAGAGAATGGAATGGGAGAATGAATGAAATGAATAAGGGAATGAAATAGATCATTACCATTTCTTTGTCTTGTTTGGTTAACCTATGAGAATGAAATGAATAATTACTTTATGTTGTTTGGTATCCAAAACAATTGTATGAATGAAATAGAAATAATAAAAATATTCCTATCCCAAAATATATATTTTTTACTAAAAAAAAAAATTGAAATGGCGACGGTGGTAGTGGTAGCTCCGGCGACGAAAATGGTGGTGGTGTCGGTCAGGCGGGCTGGTTTTGGTGGTGGGTGTGGCGATGGTAGCATTGATAGTGATGGCGATGGCACGGTGGCGGCGACGTAGGTGGTTGTCAGGCAACGATAGTGGTGGTGGTGGTGGTGAAGGTGGTGGCGATGGCGACGGTGGCAGTCAGGTGGTGGTGGTGGCGATGGTAGTGGTGGTGGTTGTTTTTAGGTGGTGGTTGTGTTGAGAAAGTAGGGTGAGGGAGGAATGGAATGAAAAAAAAGAAAGGGGCTGGAAGGACTGGTTTTGATGGAATATGATTCCATGTGTAATGGATGATTTCATTCCATTGAGCAACCAAACACCATTTTCTTCATTCCCACGTAATGAATCATTCAATTCCTCTGTCATTTCTGCATACCAAACGCTACCTAAGAAAATTGTCATTGTCTTCAATACATAGTAAACCAATTAACTAAGCTAAGGATGCTAAGTGTGATTAATATGACGGTGCTATTACAAAAGAGTATAATAAAATGTGTTTTTCTTACACACATGATATTATACAAGTCTTTAAAGGTATCTTACATGAGTTTGCAAAAGCAGCAATGCATGCAACTGGTTTATACATGAAATAAGATTGTTCATATTATTCTAATAAACAACTGCCACTCAATTTTGTAGGATTCGAAAGCTTAGAGACACTATGTGTTTAATTAGATATAACAATCGTTTTCCATCACTAGAGTATTCAGAATGTTGTGATAATGAGTGTTTTCGTCCTCCAAATTACAAGAAGCTTGTGGTGCAGAAAACAAAGGTGGAGTCTGCTGGCTTAGATGATCACAGTTGCTAGCATCATTAGACAGAAAAGACAAGGGCAACACATTATTTAGGTTATCGATATCTTGTAAACTTGCATGATTTGGGAGACCCAATGAAACATAGCCCATCATGTTATTCATTAGCTGATCTATCTCCTCTTGTAAGCTCGCCACCTGCCGGTTTACACGAGGTTAAATAGAAGGTTTTATAGTCGTATGCGGTTTAAGATTCATGTAATTATTTCTGGGTATTTTTTGAAAGTTTGTGCATTTTCTAATCCAAAAAATATTGTGAATGAGTTCACTTGCATGGGTAAGGAAGAACGCATAGAAACAAAATTGCCAGAAAGTACTTTGTTGAATCCTAAACCACCTAATAATAAAAAAACTCGTTAAATTTGAACAATAAAAACTGGTCATTTTGTTAACTGTTGATGTTTATGAAACCTGTTGTTCAAGAGCGAATATTTGAGCTACGCAGCCATATACAGGATCTTCCATTCGAGACAACACTTCATAAGATATAGTGATAGCGGCTTCACTTCGATTTTGCAAAGGGATTTTCATTAACAGTTTAGAGACGTTGCTCGCACCGAAAACCTTGTGAACTGCTGCAAAGGGATCTGCTCCTTGGCTATAGCAGAAATATGGAGTGAAAACACATTCAATGGTACACTTTCTTCTCAGAAACTTGCATGCACCACATGAAAAACCAGCTCCTGTCATTTCTAAATCTTTTCTATGTGTTTGATGATCTAATAAAGAAGTTATGATAAGAGTTTATATTAGGGGTTAATACTTGAAAAATCATGATTAATATCCACCTGAAAAGGTGATATGACATAATTTTGGTGGCTTGGGGACAATGTAACATTAGATTAAAGTAGATTCTTTAATGTATCCTTTGTGGCCTACTCACTTTGGCCAATTCTTTCCTAATTTGTGCATTAAAGCAAATTAAAAGGCCCCTTTTCCATTTTTAAAAATTCAACATGGTAGCTTAATGAGGGGAGTTAAACAATAATTGCTAGATAGGAATACTATAACTCAACTTGATTGTGCTACAATAGTTCGATTACGACTGACACTAGAATGGCTCTGTCTGCTTTATTCTTTTTTTGGTAAACATGGCGGACAACGATATGTACCTTATCTAACCCCGACCATCAAGAGTGCATTTTATGACATGCAGTGATACAACAAACTGTGAAATTACAAACCTGTGGTGATTTGTTTATAAGTTTTATAGAAATAATTACACTTTTAATTTATTATAATAGTTACGCGATAGTAAGGTTACAATATGGTTCTTGTAGCGAGTGTCAATTTGGCTTTTAAGATAAGTGTTTGAAAAAATGAAAAGGGATACTAGATTTAATAATCTAAATTATTCCTTTCGTGGCGTTTAACCGAACTTTAAAGTCATACCCCAACAATCCTAAGTTCAAACTATTGGCCAAGCTTTTAACTAACGGGGTTAGATTTCGTTGGTTTTTGTTGACTTGGACCGCCTACGTGATAAAAATGTTAATGTAGATGATGACATGGATTTTGATGTGTTAAAATAATAATATTTCTTCTTCTTCTTCTTATTATTATTATTATTATTATTATTATTATTATTAAGGTTCAAATGTTAAAAAACTAAAACCACTTATAAAAGACCATTATTTTTTTCTCTCTATACAAAACCACTTTCTCTTCCACAATACCATCACTGCCGCAGTTACAAACGACCGTCCCAAATTGAACATATGGAGTGCTTCACATAGTTACACTCAACCGTGCTCCACCATATCCCCCATTTCCACTACTGCCATTTCAACTCTATTCCGACCTACAAACTGCAGTATCCAACTCGTCGGCCAACTCAATTCCTCAGCGTTCATTGCCACCCCTATATACTACCATTAAATTGGATGTTCCTCAAAGAGAGGAGACTTTCCAGGGAACCCTAAATATGAAATTGTCGTATCACCCATCGAATCTTCTAAAATGGCCGCAAGCAGTGAGACGATGGAAACACAATTAAGACGGTGTTAGAGGAGATAGACTATGTAAATCCTAAAATCAACGGGTGGCGGGGTGCAAATAGAGGACCCTGGCCGACGACAGGTGACAGTAGATTGTGAATGTTGGCAGTGGTGAAGCGTGGTGGTATTAATAGGGGTGGATGGCGATGGCAAAAGATGACAATATAGAGAGAGGGAAGTGGTAGTAGTAGTAATAACAATAACAACAACAACAACAATAATAATAATAATAATAATAATAATAATAATAATAATAATAATAATAATAATAATAAGAGGAGGAAGAGGAGGAGGAGGAGGAGAAGAAGTTTTAATCCCTTTAGTGAAAAGCTTGTTTTTGGCCAATAGTTTGTAACTTAGGACTGTTGTGCTATAGCTTTAAAGTTCAGCTTAGTGCCGGGCAATAGGGCATTGTTTGGATTATTAAAATCCAGTACCATTGTAACA
This sequence comes from Bidens hawaiensis, assembly GCF_021521415.1. NCBI lineage: Eukaryota > Viridiplantae > Streptophyta > Magnoliopsida > Asterales > Asteraceae > Bidens > Bidens hawaiensis. Next base: position 133,867 of record NW_027495849.1, read on the forward strand.
CTCTAAAATTGAACGCTATTGTTTCTAAGGCAAATGGATTAGGATCCACGTTTGATGAATCAACCCTAGTACGAAAGTTAATTAACTCCGTGCCTATGAAATTCATCCAAATAGTAGCATCAATAGAACAGTATACGGATATTGATGAAATTACTTTAGACGAAGCCATCGGAAGACTTAAAACTTTTGAGGAACGAATCAAGTCACATAAAAGTAGTCTAGTTGAAAACCAACATAAGTTGTTCTCACGGAATGGCAGTAATCATGGATGTGGAAAATCAAATGCAAAATGAAGGAGTGGGAGGTTCAATCCACGAGGTGGAGGCCGTGGACGGTTTACACCATCATTATCCTGGGAAGATACCTCGAGACCCATCCAAAGACTCTAACCAAAATAGAAGAAAGTTGACCAGTGACACAAGCATGGTTAGATGTTACAAATATAGCAAATTTGGAAATTATTCTTCAAATTTCCCTTAAAAGGATTATACACAAGATCATGCCAATCTAGCGCAAGAGGACGAAGAGCTAACCCTTTTAAGGGCAATCCATGAAGGCCGCAAGGATCCCCAGATTATTTTCTTAAACGAAAAGGAGATCAAGCCCAGTAACTATAGGTTAACTTGTGAAAGTATATGGTATTTCCACAACGGTGCTTGTACTCATATGACCGGTTTGTGAGAACATTTATCGAATTATATGAGAAGATCAGTGGGAATGTTCGTTTTGGTGATGGTTCGTATGTAGAATTAAAAGGCATGGGATCGATATTATTGGAATGTAAAAACATGGAGCAAAGAGTTGTGACCAATGTTTATTACTTTCCTAGTACTAAAAGAAATATTTTTAGTCTAGGGCAACTAACATATATTAGATGTAAAGTCATTATGGAATACAATTAGTTAAGTTTGTATGACATAATGGAAACACTTCGCATGAAAGTTGAACGCTCTAAGAATAGACTTTACATAACTAATTTGAATATTGGTACACCCATCTCACTGTTAGCAAATTTGCAAGATGAAGCATGGCTATGGCATGCACGGCTTTATCATATGAACTTTAACACGGTTAAAGACATGACACGAAAGAAGTTAGTTAACTGAGTACCTCGAATTACACACTCCTCACAAGTCTGCGATGCCTGTCTTCTTGGAAAGCATAGTAGATCTCCATTTCCATGACAAGCCGAATCAAGATAAAATAAACCACTAGATTTAGTGTCAGGTGATCTTTGTGGTCATATCTCACCACCAACTCATTCACGAAAGAAGTATATATTTTTATTAGTCGACGACTGTACAAGGTACATGTGGGTATACTTTCTAGTATTAAAAGTTCAAGCGTTTAAGTTGTTTAAAGAATTTAAGTTGATGATATAAATAGAGTTAGGAACCAAATTGAATATTTTTATAACTGACAAAGGTGGAGAATTCATGTCAAATGATTTCTCCAAGTTTTGTAAATAAAATGGAATAGTAAGACAATTTACTGCATCATACACCTCGCAACCGAATGGCATGGTAGAACACAGAAATAGAACAGTTCTATCTTCTACAAGGAGTATTCTAAAGGCAAGTAACATGCCTCATAAATTTTGGACAGAAGCAGTAAGACATGTTGTCTACATCCTAAACTAAACACCGACAAGAGCTATAGTTAATAGCACACCTTTCGAAGGGCTTAAAGGTGATAAGCCGAATTTGAAGTATCTTAAAGTTATTGGTTAAGGCATATGAAAAAGTGTTACTACCACACTTAAAGAAATTAGACGATAGAAGAACTGAAATGGTATATTTAGGTAGTGAACAATGACTGTTCGATCCTAGAACAAATAAAATATGTATTGGCAGAGATGTACATTTTAAAGAAAATGAGTTTTGGAATTGGAAGGAGGATGCTAGAGATAAGAATCAAGAAGAAAACGAGTGGACAAAATTTATGGTTGAAGATGTTCCAACAACGATTCTACCTGATAAACCTAAACCTCAGTTTGAACACAATGAAGTTAACAATCATGATGAGGATGAAGAAGCACCTCATTCACCTGTAATCCACCAAATTCACCCATCACTCCACAACCATACACCCACGAACCAAACTCTGAACTCCTCTAGACCATATGATCAGACATCGTTACACTTTCAATGTTCATAAGATATTTATACTTGAGCACCATAAGTATATTTAGATGGAAATGAATTTTTACTAGTTGTAGAAGAACCTAGAACCTATAAAACACAATGATCATAAAGCAATGAAAGTTGAATTAGATTGAATCAATAGGAATAAGACTTGGATCTTGACAGATTTACCCAAGGATCATAAAGCAATAGGTTTGGAATGGGTATTCAACACCAAGAAAGATGCAAGTGGAAACATAATAAAACACAAGGCACCTTTAGTAGAAAAAGGTTGTGTACATCAACACGGGATATATTTTGAAGAAGTCTGTGCCCCAGTAGAACAAACAGAAACTATGCTTTAATATTAGCATTAGCTGCTTATAATAAACGGGAAGTACACCATCTAGATGTTAAATCAACATTCTTACATGGAGAATTGAAGGAAGAACTGTATGTTTCTCAACCTGCAGGCTTTGTGAAACCACAAGACAAAGAAAAATAGAAAATTTACAAACTTTCAAAAGCTTTATATGAACTACGACAAGCACCGTGTGCATGGAATGTAAAGTAAGATAACACGTTGAAGTCACTGGGATTTCAGAAGTCTTCATTTGAACAAGTTCAAATCACAAATGGAACGAAAATTCAAAACGAGCACTTAGGTTTATTAGCCTTATACTTGGGAATAGTAGTCAACCAAACAGGAGGTGATATCTCAATAAAACAAATTGGTTATGTGAACAAGATTCTTAGGGACTCTGAAATACTTGAGAGCAGTGATACAAAGATACCAACGGATTCAGGTATCAGACTAACTGTCACACCTCGACTAAGGGGGTGTTTGTTTGTGTCTGAATGGTTTCATTCAGATGCCTATGTCTGATTCGCTCAGATTAAGAGCGTTCAGCTGCATCTCATTAAGCCTCTGAATGAAATTTTCAACCTCTGATTCATTCAGTAGAAAAAAGACGATGAATGGGAAGATAGACAAAAATAGCCCTAACCTAATACATCTTTCTTTTTCGTCTGTAATACTTCTCAATCCTCAATCTAACAATCGGTGCTCTGTCCCTCTCAATCAAATACTACTGCCCTCCCAACCCTTAACCAAGTAATTGTTTTCTCCAATTGCATTTTGTGAACTTTAATTTCGAAACTGATGAGCCATTCTTTGTTCTCCCATCTGCTAAGCATTTATAGTGTGTATATTTTATAACATCGATTAATTAGATTGATAGGATTGTTCATAATTGTCAGAGATTAGGGCTTTAGGTGTGTTATTTGGGTTTCGTGTTGTTCGGAAAGATGTTAAGGGTGGGGTGCAGAATTTTAGGGTTTAAATTAGAACACAAATCTAATTTATGTTGTGGTTTGGTATAAAGATGGATATGATATTGCCGAAATGCTGCTATAAGTACCTAAATATTGATTTTGAGTATTTTGTAAGTCTACTTGATCCCTAAATAACTATTTGTTATTAGTTGTTAAGCATTGTTGATGAATCATAACTTGTTAGTTTACTGTTTAATTGAAAACTAGGCACTATGTTGACTTGAAAGTGGTTAATCATGTTAGACAAACTTTTTGTTCACTATGTGTTTGTGGAAATGCTTAACTTAAATGTCTTATGTATGTTTAGTATGAGCAATTGGATGTAGTATAAATGTTCATGGGTTAATGAACCTAAATAAATGTATGATGTATGACTAACTCGTTAATGTATTACACATGCATGAAGCTAATTATTATAGGATCTTTCATTCATGATAAGGGCAATATGGTAAAGGATCATGAAAAAATCTATCAAAAGAGTTTGAGTTACAAACAAACAATTTAAAAGGTACGTGACCCTAACTTACAACTATAATCTTTGATATTTTTGCACTAAACTGTAGAGTATGAATTTACATATCCATAACACAATGTTTTTATGGTGGTCTGGTAGTTAAAGTCATGGAAAAGGGGGTGTATATGGTTACTGGGTCGAATGACCCAAGTGCTGAAAATTCAGCTTATTTCAAGAATTTATTCATCTTTTAAAAATTCATGGTATAATAACACGATGTCCGTTTGTGTCGTATTTTATATCAAAAGAAATCTCTACAAGTATATTTTACTCATAATTTTAGTTTGAAGCGACACACCCACTTCAATTGGGTGTAAACATTAAATTACTACTGCTTCGCAAAACTGTCTTGAAACTGAAAATTCAGTTTAAGTTCATATTTTAACCGTCTTTTATTAATTCTTAGTTAATTAATCAGAAGTCCGTTTGGGGCCAAGTTTTATATCGGTAGAAACCTCTAAGAGTCTATTTTACTCATATTTTTAGCTTGAAGTGAAACACTTCTTATAAGTGGGGTAAAAACATTAAATATCTACAGCTGCGCGAGTTTGTCTTCAAACTGAAAGTTTATAGTTTTAACAAAATTATGGGAAATCAACGTAGAACCCGTGTGGCATGCTCTTATATATTGGTAACCCTTAAGAAGCTATTGGTAGTTAACTAATTTTTGGATTTACAGTTTTCCACTATATAACTCGTTTGTGTTTGTACAATTAGGATCCAAATGATAGAACTCATGTTGGGATGAGTTCTAAGTGTAAATTGAAATGAAGTATTGAATTATATGGTGTATTATAGTTGTATATGTGTTTTTTGGTAACAGGTAAAGGAACGAGCTAACAAGTTTGTTGTAAAAAGAAGATATGTGGTTGTAGTATGAATATGACTTAGAGAATGCTTATGTTTGTCTTGATGATTGAAGATCAAGTTTATGGCTCGAGTGGATACCAAGTCATTATAAAGAATCGAATTGTATGAGAATATAAGGATCGTTAACATTGCGGCAGAGTTAGCAAACGCTTAGGTGAAGTTTCAATAATGGAGTAACATGGCGAAAGATCAAGTGCCCGGACGGACATCGGAACACACAAGACTTTTGGTCTAATCCCCATATTTGTGGAATATGTTTAAGTTGATGTTTATAACAAATTTATTATACATAACAAAAAAGTCTTTGAGATGTTTGTTGATTGTTCATTTATAATTAAAATAAAGTAACATTGTATATCTAAGTTGTCGTTTAAGTTATTTGTGTCGATGTTTTGGAGAACCATTTTTAAGATGCATATCGGTTGATTATAATGAAATTTTGTTTAAGATGCATTTTGATTGGTTATAATGAAAGTTTGGTCATTCAGTACAATTATTAGGAGCTTTGAAAAAACAAATATATTTAATTCAACACACAATAGTTTGGAGCGGTAAAATAGTCATTCTGCACAGTCATTCAGAAGTCCAACCAAACAACACTTACTGATTCAGCACTTACTGGTTCAGAGTCTCTTAATCATTCAGACCTCTTACTGGTTCAACATTTAATGGTTCAACACTTGCCAAAAAAGCCCCTAAGAGTATGTGAAAGCGTGATACGGGAACCTCTGGCATCAACCACATTGTTTATAAAGAAAATTAACAAACTAATTTAGATCATATTACGTTGTTATAACTACTGTTACAAGCTAAGCATTATATAATATAACTATTTCTTTAAGCCGTTTTATTCTTTTAACAATATATTTGCATCTGTTTACAATGACATTTTCCATAATTCGAGAACATAGCACATACGCATATCATTCTAATTTTGGTATACCTGAAAAGCATGTAAAAAATGGTCAACTACGAATAGTTGGTGACTTTCAGAAGTTTATACCAAATCGGTAAACGTAATCATAGTATCCACAATATATATGTATGTGATGTAATTGTACTAAGCACAAGTGAACTCTTGATTTGCTTTTACCACGTGGCCTCAACTACCACATGCCCTAAACAATACTATGTCTAACACCATAGAGCATGCTACAAAAGGTTTATATGGTCATGTGCAATTGTAAAACGTGTTCCGGGATACCCCTCTGGCTCTGTCAATTAGGTTTGTCAAACCAATAGTTCTATTCACATACCACCGGTTCGAAATTAATCACTCGTGTTTGTGGGGACTTTCTAGTGTTAGTGCTTAGACAATTCACATCATAACAAGTTTCCAGATAGATAGATAGATATATATAAACATGCTTTCCACTCCAAATGTTCATAAATAGTTTAAGAAGTGGGGTCATGAAACTCACCTTTTCGTATTATAATATCTGTAATCCACAGGTATACGTAGTATGCCTCGATTATAGCTCGAATCCTATAATTGGTATTGTAGTGTTAATACTGGTACAATTGATTACCTTTAATAACCCAGGTGGTGTGCAAATAAACCACAAGAGTTAATGATTTCAAATGTATGGAGTAACGAAAAAAATATAGGGAAAAAATCAAGAAATAAGTTTAGCGTATATGTTTCTTTCAAAGATATATAAGATCAGATAATGAACAGCCGGTGTATAATATCCACATATACATAGGAGACTTACACACCCGTATAAATAGAAAATGAATAGAAAATGTATAAGATCTATATATATATATACATGTGACATATACGACCGTATAAGTCTTTGACTTTTACGCCCGTATAATTTATAAAAACTTATACGCTGTTAAATTCGAACAACGTTTAAACGCCAAATTTCACACTTTCGAGCCCAATCAAGTCCAAATTAATGACCTTGATAAACCCATTTGAAGTTTAATCCCAATTTTGAAATTTTTTGACAAAAAAACCACTGGATTCAGGTTCTCGGATATCCGAACTTGATTAACCATTCACCAAAGTCGAAAATAATACAGAAATGTAAAATCTTTTTTGTTTATAAACGAAAGTTGTAATCAAAACAAAAATTATTCAAAATAAAACTATTTACAAACACTAATATATGAACAGAAAGAAACATATTTTTGTGAGTTGAGCAAGGAATCATATTGATCTATCTACTTTCCTCCTTCCTCCACTGATTATTCGTTAGAGCAATATAATCAGGATTCAGTAGATGTCCAAATAACGCCCGAAACTTAGGAATTTCCTCCTCAGTTTTATTCCTGTAAGATTTAAGTTTAGCACAGCCATTGACAAACATATGTGACAATTTCATCTCCTCACCCGACTTGTCAATGTTTGGAAATTGATGATCAATAATTAGCTACACAAACCTCGGGTACATAAGCAATTTGTTATCAAAGTATAGCTTCATATGTTCGAATATAACTTTAGAAAAGTTATACTTCAGGTTCAAGCATAAAGCTATTATCATGCACATATGATAGTCAAGTATCTCTTCATATCCCCCTTTGCAATGTACAATCACGCGCACCAAAAATTTCTAAGGCATTGACTAACCAGTTTTCAAGAATCCCCTTGTGACATTTGTCAATTTTTTGTATTCGTATTTGTATTTGTTAAACCGACCCGCTTTGTCATTTCAATGTATTTGTATTTGAAAGTTATCAATTTATATCATTTTCAATGATTTAAAGTTCTTTTATGTTCAGTTCCTACTCGTATTGTTCAGTTAACGAATCTCCGAGCCTTAAAAGTTTATAAAATAATCAAAGTTTAAAACTATATGGGTATAAAACGTAAACAATTTAAAGATATTAAAGTATACCAAGTTTTAATCTAGTTATATATATTTACAAAGTTCAAGATTCAAAGGGTAAATAAAGTTTTTTAAAAAAATTATAAAGATTTAATAGTTCAGGGGCTTAAAGTGTTAATTTCATTTAAAATATACAATAAAATAATTACCCCAGCCCTCCCCCTTTCTTCCCCACGTTTTCCGGCGAAGGACCCGCCGGCGACGGCAACGATTTTCTAGCGACATTTAAAACAACTATTTTAACATCCGATTCTATACATTAATGCATCCAAACATCGTCTCAACTAATTATAAACAATAATACACGATTAATTTCACCATCAACGACCCAAATAACTCGTAATTAATCCTAACCCGTCGGAATTATAATCAAATATCATTAACTCGATTGAAAAACCAAACGATCCAATTGAAAGTATGAATAGGATGCTAAGCTTCGTCCAAACCTACTGCACACATAAGTTTTCACAAACAAACACTTTTTAGTCATCAAATCATTCATCAAAGTTAACTCCAGCCGAATTACGGTTCACCATCAATCCTTAACATTTAGAGGTAATTGATATATGTATTCGTATAGTTTTTGGCCATCTAACAGAACCCCTAACATAAATCGGGCAAACATGGAACAGATTAGGAGAATTGAATCTAGGGTTTGTTGAAGAAGATGATGAACTTGTAGTTATCATTTATACTTTTTTGTTTCTGATTTGTAAGACAATGTAGATTCTGGTCCAGTGGTTGTGTATGTTTGATATGGTCATGGCGACCCGGGTCACTACAACATCTTTTTATTTTTTAAAAAAAAAATATGTTTATTGATCATAATAAGTCATATATATTTTTAAAGCATCATAAATCAAATAAAACTATTTCCAAGTTAAATAACAATTGTTTTAGATTGCTTTTAACCCTGTCAACCAAAAACCAAACTTTTACAAACCCGAATTGTTCGTTAAAACTCGTAAAATAAATATATAAATATGTATATATATAATATAATATCGTTGTAACTTTATAAAATCTAGACCGTCAACAGTTATACTAAAATATATTGGTAACGCTCAAATCTCGTAAACATTACTATATTCAAATATAATATTCAACTATTTAGTAATATTATAATAATAAATTGTTAAAATCCGTTAGACTTAAATACTAAAATACGTTAAAATGTGTATAAGTATATATACAAACAATAATACATGAACTTTAAAACCAACATACATTTCTATTAATTAGTTAATAATTCTCGTTTTCTCATTATTTTAGCTCGTGAGATTCGAACTTTTGATTTCATATAACATGCTTCCAATTTCATTTCCATGTTGTTCTTCAAATTTCAAAGGTGAGTTTCTCACACAACCTTTTTAATGCTTTCACACATTTTGGAGGTAGCATATGTATCCAACAAAACCCAATTGCTTATGATTTTGCTTACAAACAACAATTCATTACATGGAATTGTGTGCTTACTTGTTCTTGCTCAATATTACTTGTTCATGGATTACTTCAATATAGTATGATCGTACGCCTCCCTTTGCACTCAAGACCTTGTTATGAGTGGAAAATGGCCTCATTTTCCGAGTACGTTGGTACACAATCCCAACTAGAAAGGACCTTATTTGGTTTTCACGAGTTTCCATGGAATTGTATGATTTTTATGTATTATATAAAAACTGTGTGAAATCACCAACTATTAAGTTAGTTGACATTATTTTATATTTATGTTACAGGTATGCTTATTAGAGGATGAAACAAGAGAAGACACTAGAGATAGGATTATCAATTATAAAGTGTTTGACTTGTTTATTTACTTGTAATTTTTCTTATTTGTAAAATTACTTGTTATTTGAATCATCAATGAAATAATGATAATATTATCACTTAATAGTGTCACGTGTGTTTTGAACAATTTGTAGGTCGAACCCGGGCGTATTCCGCTTTAGACGGGGTGTTACAGATTGGTGTCAGAGCCGTGACTATAAGATATGACTTAAGACGTAGTGTTCTTGTTAGTTATAGTTTATTTGCTTAGACCATCCGTAGTCGGCCCGTTTTTACGGCGTTTTGAGCTATAACGCCGAGGGCACACCGCCCCCCCCGTCGTTTTGGGTTTCCTTTTTTTCCTGCGTTTTATAAATAACGCGGGTGAAGGCACGAGAATTAAGAAAAACAAATTCTTCTTCGTTAATCCAGTCAAGATTCGGTGGTTTTCATTGTGGGTTCCATGGTGGCCGGTGGATTTCATTGTGGCCGGAATGATTGAATCCGGTGGTGGGTTTTCATGGTGGCCGGAATAATGGATCCAGTGGGTTTCATGGTGGCCGGAATAATTGGATCCGATGGGTTTCATTGTGGCCGGAATGGATGGATCCGGTAGTGGGTTTTCATGTGTTTGATTGTGTTTGTGTACGGCTTAATTTACTCAATTATACACAATAATTTATTTGATTTAAAACTTGTTTAGGTGTAATTGTGACATTTATCATCATCTTTTTGTGTTTGAAAAGAAGGTTTTGAGATAATATGAGGAATTCGGAGTCAGAACAAGCGTTTTACATTGAGAGTGATGAGGATGAAGATAATACTGATTCGATTGTGGGAGAAGATGACGGTAATGATTTAGAGAATTATTCGGATGATTGGATCCGGTGGTGGGTTTTCATGTTGGCCGTAATAATTGGATCCGGTGGTGGGTTTTCATGTTGGCCGGAATAATTGGATCCAGTGGGTTTCGTGGTGGCAGAAATAATTGGATCCGGTGGTGGATGCAAAAAAGTATAAACGTGACTGGGCGCCACATGGCGCATAACGCCTGGGGGTGGGGCATCATGACTACACCCACTTTTTGTAAAAAACTATAACTCTGACTGGACGCCACGTGGCGCATAACGCCTGGTAGTGGGGCTTTATGTCTACTCATGATCTTAATTGTTTAGGTTGCATAAATAGAAATTATGTGGGCCTTATGTGATTGTTCAAAGTACTTACTTGTTACTATTATATTGATGATTCAATTACTTCACTTACACAAGCACACACAAGTCCAAGGCTTATGCCTAAAAACAAAGATTTTTTTCAAACATTTTCAATAATCAATTTTTTTGTGGTGTTCCGATATTTCTTCTTCTTAAAGATGGTTCTTTACGGCGGGTATGTAGTAAACTGTAAGGGGGACGTGCTTGTTTTCCGAAACTCTTGACACCAAGGTTATTAAAACCTATGGATAAGCAATGCGCATAAATCCCAATCAGACGCGGGACCCGGCTGCTTACCTGGAGATTTAGGAAAGGGCATGAACTATATTAAGCCAAAGAATACCACTTTCAATGCCATATGAATCACAACTTTAAGTTTTCAAATGTGACCATGTTCTCTTTATGAAAAGAATATGGTTGCATTCCTTAGGATGTTACGTAAGTCATGGTGGTTCATGCGACGTGTGACTCCGACCCACAATGTTTTACAATGTGTTTTAACTGAAAGTTTGTCAAGTCATGGTGGTACACGAATACCCAGCTTTTGGTTCAATCCGATTTCAAGTTTCTTTGATGTTTGGAAAATAAGAGTCCATGGTGGTTCATGAAAACTCTAAAGTCCACACAAGATTTATTATCATTGTTATGATTTCTATTTTTCTTATTTATTTCTTTTTAAAGCAAACTTTAACAAGGATTTTTATACCACACCCTATTCCGAGTCTCACGATTTTCATCACCATTGTTCACAGAATGTCTCTCCGTTTCAACAAGCGCCTTCTGAAACCTCTAGCCGCAAGTTACAGCTCAAATCACCAACCAACTAGCCGCGGTCATTCCTGATATGATTACCCAAATCCACCAGAACCTTTCTACTAGTATCACCTATGCTTCAAACGAGCCTAAAACATCTCACTGTTCGTTTAAGACTTTCACCAGTACCAAACCCCACAGAGTTTGACGGGATTAAAGGTGCCACTGCCCTACTTCAGTGGTACGAACATATGGAGAGCAAATTCCTCCACATTGAGTGTCCCGATGACAAGCGAACCCGTTTTGCTACAAATGTCTTTAAAAAAGGGGCACTTACCTGGTGGGTGAAGAAAAAGTCAACACGTGGCGCCGAAGCTGCCATGGCTATGTCGTGGGATGAATTGAAAGAACCGATGACCAAGAAGTTCTGCCCTCCAAGTGAGCTTATGAATTTGGAAACTGATTTTTGGAACCTCGAACAAGAGAGTTGTGAGCACGCATCTTACACTTGTGTGTGCTTGTGTAATTGAAAAAATTGAAAGAACTGATGACCAAGAAGTTCTGCCCTCCAAGTGAGCTTATGAATTTGGAAGCTGATCTTTGGAACCTCAGACATTTGTCAATTTTTCGTATTCGTATTTGTATTCGTTAAACCGAACCGCTTTGTAGTTTCAATGTATTTTTATTTGAAAGTTATCAGTTTATATCATTTTTAGTGATTTAAAGTTCGTTTATGTTCACTTCCTACTCGTATTGTTCAGTTAATGAATCTCCGAGCCTTAAAAGTTTATAAAATAATGAAAGTTTAAAACTATACGGGGATAAAACGTAAACAATTTAAAGATATCAAAGTATACCAATTTTTAATCTAGTTATATATATTTACAATGTTCAAGGTCTAAAGGGTAAATAAAGTTTAAAAACAAATAATAAAGATTTAATAGTTCATCGGCTTAAAGTGTAAATTCTATTTAAAATATATAATAAAATAATTACCCCAGCCCTCCCCCCTTTCTTCCCCACATTTTTCTGGCAAAGGACCCGCCGGCGACGACAATGATTTTTCGGAGACATTTTAAATAACCATTTTAACTTCCTATTCAACATGTTAATGCATCCAAACGTCGTCTCCGCTAATTATAAACAACAATACATGGTTAATTTCACCATTAACTACCCAAATAACTCGTAATTAATCCTAACCCATCGGAATTATAATCAAATATCATTAACTCGATTGAAACACCAAACGATCCAATTGAACGTGTAAATAGGATGCTAAGCTTGGTCCAAACTTACTACACACACAAGTTTTCACAAACAAACCCTTTTTAGTCATCAAATCATTCATCAAAGTTAACTCCTGCCGAACTACGGTTCACCATCAATCCGTAACATTTAGAGGTAATTGATATATGTATTCGTATAGTTTTTGGCAGTCTAACATGTGACACTCGTCAATTTCAGGTTAACTCCGTTAACTCAAACTCCGTCAATTCAAACTTAAGATCACTTGATCTACAACGCACATCTCATTACATTTAAACTAGGGTTTAAATGACGCTTGACAATTACTACATGTGTAGTCTTTCGGGATTGTACCGAAACGCAAACGAGTTGACGCAAACCATTGGTGAATAAAAGAAAAACATCAAAACAATAATTATGTGATAATTATGTGTTAGACTTATGTGTTATGTGATAACATTTTAAAAAAACACTAACTCAAGATGCAAACAAGTTATTTTTGCTAGAAAAGTAATAAGTTGAAGTTGAGGGGCCAAGGTGTAACATATTATTATTTATAATATCAATAAAACCCTAACTCTTACCCCTCCCTCTCTCTCTAATCCCGACGGCCAGCCCCCCTCCCCTCTCTTGCGATCGGCAGCCAACACACACACACATATCACCTTCGTTTGATCGTATCTTTCATAATCGGAGCATCCTACACTCGTTTCTAAGCATCTCCCACGTTTCTCTTGGTTGTTTCTGCGTTTTTAAGGTATAAACATGAAACCCTAATTATTGAATATCATGTATTAAGTGTTTTATGATTGATTATTGCTAGAGGATGATTGATTATGTGTTAGTGATTGATATTGATGATCATATGTGGTTTTAAACGGTGGAAGATCTTTGAATCATTGATTGTTTGTAAACCCTAGAGGTTTACTACTGATTTCTATGATTAATTATGTGTATTACATGTTTTGAGTTATGTCGTATGCTTAGGATGTATGTTAGATGATTGTTTATGCTTGCTGAGTTTTGACAGCAGTGATTGTTAAACTTGAATAATGCGTAACTTGTTGAATATAAAAGCAAACTGAGCTATATATTAGTCTACAAGGTAGTACTCTGAGTCTAGTTTTTAGAAAGTCCAACCACGCCTAATTTGGAGGTGTTTTGGTTGGTCAAAGGATTTAAATGTGATTAAAGGTCAAAACTGGTACTGGACAGATTGTAAGTTATGTTTAGACAACTGTAACTCATTGTTAATTTAGAAATTGGTTGAGGATGTTAACACTACATGGTGCTATGTTGAGTCTAGTTTCTATAAAGTCCAAGTTTGTAAATTTTGGACGAGAAAAAGTTAATCTTTATGATTTTACAAAACTAAAGTGCAAATCTGAATTGTGAGACCTGCTGTTAGGTTGTTTTATAAATATCATATCTCATGAACTAAGAGACCAAATTGGTTGGTTCTACTTCTGGAAGTTAACTTGTTGAGTTAAAAACCTAACCCAATTAGTCTTGCATTAATTGGATTCTCCATTTAACAGGAATAACAAATAAAATTCTGCTGCGCATGATTTTGACTGCTGTGGGTTTGCTGTAATGTTTTGATCATTGTGAGAAATATATGTAGAATAAAAATACAATAAAATATGTTATGGAAACCTAATTCATGTATGCTTATTTGAAGATTTTTGGTGAATTAATTGAGATACTATGACCTGTTGAATAGAGTAATCTTTCAAGTAGAATTCTGTATTGATGAAACTAGCTGCTGAACCTTGTGAAAATACATGAAACGTGCTAATTGTTAAATAATTGTTATGTTTTGACCAAATTGCCCTTTCGGGGAAAAATATTGCTAGTAATGTACACCATTAACACTTGACCCGTAAATAGTTGTTCACACATGTAACGTATCACAGATGTGTTTGTTGAGGCACACACGATTCACAAACGAAACACGAAACGTATCTTGTGCATAGGTATTATATGCCGAGTCTAGAGACTCGATATTAATTCCGACACTTAGAAAATCTCCTTGTTGTTTTAGAACGCTAGCGAGAGTTTTTCTGTGACGCGCATCACTTGGGTGACTTGTTTTTGGAATTCTTCGCAAACAGTGAGTTTCACTTTCCCCTTTAAACTTTTTAAACGCTTTTCACTTGGGGGAGATAACATGCTCCAAAACGCTTTTAGATTTGGTTATAATTTATATATCACTTGTAAAGGCTAAGTGGCAAACGAAATAATTGAAGTCCTTCACACATCGAACCCCACCCAACGCTAAGCTCGACTGGAGGTTGAGTGGGTGTGATCTTGGCTAAACACATTACCATGGTCGGGATAGACCTGGTGGCAAGGCACATGATAAACAGTCAGCTTCGGTGTCGAACACTTAGTAATACTTGCTTTATAGGCTAGCTACCTATAGATATATAATTGATTTAACACTATCTGGTAAAGCAAAACGCTAAACGCAAAACACTAAACGCTTTATTTTATATAAACTTGTGAACTCACCAACCTCGTGTTGACACTTTTAGTATGTTATTCTCAGGTAGCCGAGGCGGGCGCGCGGTATAGGATCATGCATTAATTTGAATGTTACTGTTTATGCAAACTTGTTTTAAACTATTGTTAATGGGTTTTAAGTCGTCCTGCGTGACGCAACGCTTGGCTTATGGTTATACGCTTCCGCATTTATTTACACTTAAACGTTTCTGTGGCTTGAAAAACTTTATTTATGGTTTGATTATAACTAATGATTCCGATCCTGATAGTTCACACCCTCTGACGGTAAAACTCCGTTAGTGGATTTTGAGGGTGTGACAGATTGGTATCAGAGCCATTGGTTATAGCGAACTAGAAACTGCATGCATACTAGACTATAACCGCAACGACCCATTAGTTATAATTGTACGCACTGCATATATATATATTTTGCTTAGTCTCTAGTTATCTTATCTCTTTACCTTATTCACTCATACGCGCGCATACACGACTTACCTGTAGGGATGTCGACGCTACCATCATCATCCTCCGATCAGATGACTCATGCTTATGGGAAGGAACCGCAGTTACCTACCTCCTCGCCACCCCGAGTAGTCCCGGAACCGCAGTTACCTACACCGAAGAGGTATCGCTTATTCGGAGGCATGTACGAAGACGAAGTTAGCTGGGATTGGTACCCGAATATGATCAGGCGTATGGTCTATCGCGAACAAGTTCCCCCACTACCACACCCGAGTCGTCCTGCTTACCCCAACACTCTACCACCCATAACCGAACCTGTAGAGCGTGTTCTCGCAGCTGTTGTCTCTTGCTTAGAGCGTGACGTGGGTTTTATGCGCTCGACAAGAGCGAACGTTTCCGGACTGTTAAGAGATGGAACCGAAACTAAGGAGGAAATTTCCCATCTGACAGCGGCTATGAAGGAAATGCAAGATGCTAGCGATCAACAGATGAAGATTATGAGAAAAATGCAAGCCGAGATGATAGACTTGCAAGAGCAACTCCAAGTGGCAAGGACCCGAACCGAAATAGCTTTAGAGCGTTGAGATATCTTACAAATGCAAATTGCTCAGAACGCAGCCGAACCTGAGGCAGAGCCTGAAGAGGAACCCAAAGAAGATCCCGAAGAGGAGCCTGAGGAAGATCCCGAGGAAGACTCCGAGGAGGAACCCGAAGAAGAACCGGTGGAAGAACCGGCTGAGCTAGAGGCACACTCAGAGGTGTCCTCAGACGATGACATCTAAGGATGATAACACCTAGATGGAGGGGTTGTCTCCATCCAAACTATTATTTTCTATGATTTTAAGGATTGGTTTTAAATACTTTGTAGCGAATACAATGGTTTTAATCATGAATTATTATTTGGATTAATATATGGTTGTGATGTGATGTTTGTTTCTTTTATCTCTTTCTTACCTATCTTTTTATTACATGTATGGTGTGTTGCATATGAAACTGAGAATTCATGTCTGACATTTTATGCTGTGATTCTAGGAAATGGCAGGAAGAAACGCTGGACACGGTCGCGGTAATATCAACTTGACTGCAGCTGAACTCCAAACTCTGCTGAACGACCACGCGGCGGCCGCTCTAGCCGCACATGTTCAGAATCAAGCTGGAGGTCCGACTGGAGCGTGTACTTTCAAGAACTACCTGGATTGCAAGCCCAATTCGTTTAAGGGCACGAAGGGAGCTATAGGTTTCCTGCGTTGGGCTGAGAAGGCTGAATCAGCGTTTGAGATGTGTAATTATCCACCTGCTAGTAGAGTCAAATTTGCTGCTGGAACACTGGAAGATTCTGCTCTCACTTGGTGGAATTCGAATGTGCAAATTCTTGGATTGGAATTGGCAAACGCTATGAACTGGGAGTAGTTCAAGAATATGATGTGGGAAGAGTATTGTCCTAGAGAGGAGATTGCAAAGTTGGAATCCGAGTTTTGGTCATTGAAGATGGTGGGTTCCGAAATTGAAGCCTACACCACCCGTTCTCACGAGTTAGCTGTGATGTGTCCACGGATGGTAGACCCGCCGAGTAAGAGAGTCGAGATGTACATCGATGGGTTGGTACCGCAAATTCAGGGCATGGTGACGTCTTCCAGACCGGCTACGATTCAACAAGCGATCCGGTTAGCTCATAAACTGACGGATCAAGCAGTGACCCAAGGTGCGTTACCACCTAGAGGTTCAACCACTAAAGCCCGTGACCACCCGAGCACTGACAACAACAGCAACAACCCGAGCAATGGAAAGAGAAAATTTGACAACACCAGGTCCTCATCATCGAACCCCCCACAGCAACAACACTACCGTAAGCCCGAACTCACCCAGAGTTTCATTAATCAGGGTCCCAATAACAACAATGGTAGCGGGCAGGGTTCGAGCGGCTATGCTGGGAAACACCCGAAATGCAACAGGTGCAACTATCACCATGCTGGCCTGTGTGACCGTGTCAAGTGTCTGAGATGCGGGAAAATGGGCCATCAGGCCAAAGAATGTAGGGGAGACATAGCGGCGAAGGGTGCTCCTAAACCCCCATGACGACTAAAGGGTGTTTCGAGTGCGGTCAAGAGGGTCATTTCAGGAAGGATTGCCCCAAACTAAAACAGAACGAGAATAATGGAGGAAGCAGTAGTAAAGGAAGAGCTTTCGTCATTGGATCGGGTCAAGCCCGCAACGATCCGTATGTGGTGACTGGTAAGTTTCCTGTGAACGACTGTTTTGCTTCTGTTTTGTTTGACACTGGAGCTGATAGGAGTTTTATATCGAAAGCCTTTAGTAAACTCTTAGACTTAACTTTAACCCCGTTAGATGCTAAGTTTCCTGTTGAATTAGCTGACGGAAAGTCTATAGAAACAACTCATGTACTTGCGGGATGTATGTTGAAACTGTCAGGTCATATTTTTGATATCGAACTTATACCTTTTACTCTTGGTAGTTTCGATGTCGTTGTCGGGATGGACTGGTTATCCGAAAACCGAGCGGAGATTATATGTCACGACAAGATAGTCCACATCACTACCCCTTCCGGCGAGATCATTTCGGTTCAGGGCGAGAAGCGCGGCATGACCACCAGCGTCATCACCCTCATGAAGGCGCAGAAGTATCTACAAAAGGGTCATATGGCAATTCTAGCCCATATTGTTGAGAAACCCGCGGAGGAGAAGCGAATCGAAGATATACCGATTGTGCGAGATTTTCCGGAAGTTTTCCCGGAGGATTTGCCTGGACTCCCTCCTATTCGACAAGTCGAGTTCCAAATCGAATTGACACCCGGTGCAGCACCCATAGCACGAGCCCCGTATCGGCTCGCACTGGCAGAGCTTCAGGAGTTGTCCACTCAATTGCAAGATTTGTTGGATAAAGGTTTTATCCGACCTAGCTCATCACCATGGGGAGCCCCTGTCTTATTTGTTCGAAAGAAGGACGGGACTTTCCGCATGTGCATCGACTACCGAGAGCTGAACAAGGTGATGATCAAGAACCGTTATCCCTTACCCCGAATTGATGATCTGTTCGACCAGCTTCAAGGATCGAGTTACTACTCGAAGATCGATCTGAGATCTGGTTACCATCAATTAAGAGTGCGCGAAGAAGATATTTCAAAGACGGCTTTCAGAACTTGGTACGGTCCCTACGAGTTTTGGTTATGCCTTTTGGCTTAACCAACGCACCAGCCGTATTTATGGATCTCATGAATCGAGTATGCAAGACGTACCTCGACAAGTTTGTGATTGTTTTTATTGATGATATCCTCGTCTACTCCAAGGACAAGACCGACCACGAAGAACACTTAAGGTTAATTCTGGAATTACTAAAGAAGGAACAACTGTACGCTAAACTCTCGAAATGCAAATTTTGGCTTTACGAGGTTCACTTCTTAGGACATGTGATCAACGAGAATGGTATCCATGTCGATCCCGGTAAGGTAGAGGCCATCAAAAACTGGGAAGCACCTAAGACTCTGACTGAGGTGCGACAATTCCTAGGACTGGACGGCTACTACCGGCGTTTTATCGACGGATTTTTAAAGATTGCTCAACCCCTCACCGCTTTGACTCACAAGAGAACTAAGTACAATTGGGGTGACGCGCAAGAATCCGCTTTCCAAATGTTGAAAACCAAACTCTGTTGCGCCCCTATCCTAGCCCTTCCCGAGGGAACAGAAAATTTTGAGGTACATTGTGACGCATCGATACAAGGTCTCGGTTGCGTGTTGATGCAACTCGAGAAGGTTATAGCCTATGCCTCTCAACAACTACGGATTCACGAGAAGAAATACACGACCCATGACTTGGAACTCGGAGCTGTGGTGTTTGCTCTCAAGATATGGAGGCATTACTTGTACGGTACCAAGTTTACCATTTACATCGACTACAAGAGTCTTCAACATATCTACCATCAGAAGGAGCTGAACATGCGACAGCGTCGTTGGGTCGAGCTGCTTAAGGATTATGATTGTGCCTTCAAGTACCACCCTGGCAAGGCCAATGTGGTGGCCGACGCCCTAGGCAGAAAAGAAAACGATAAACCCAGGCGAGTGCGAGCATTGCAACTCACGATTCATGCCAACTTACCCGATCAGATTCGCGATGCGCAACTCGAAGCTTTGAAAGATGATAATCTTCCATCCGAACTCATGCGGGGCATGAACAAGCAACTTGAAACAAATCGGACGGGGTCCGATATTTTGAGAACCGGATTTGGGTTCCACGATACGGAGAGTTGAGAACTCTAGTGATGGACGAATCACACAAGTCCCGATATTCTATCCACCCTGGCTCATAAAAAATGTACCATGACTTAAAGGCACTTTAGTGGTGGCCAAACATGAAAGCCGACATTGCCACCTACGTGAGCAAATGCTTGACTTGTGCAAGAGTCAAAATAGAATATCAGAAACCATCTGGCCTGCTACAGCAACCGGAACTTCCAATGTGGAAATGGGAACACATTTCAATGGATTTCATCACGGGATTACCTAAAACACCGATGGGATGCGATACCATCTGGGTGATCGTTAGCGATTAAGGAATCGGACAAAATGGAAAGACTGACTCGCGTCTACATGAAGGAAGTAGTGTCTAGACACGGAGTGCCTATCTCAATCATTTCTGATCGAGATTCTCGTTTCACTTCGCACTTTTGGAAGTCACTACAGAGCTCGCTAGGCACCCGTCTGGATATGAGCACATCATACCATCCTCAGACGGATGGGCAAAGTGAGCGCACTATTCAGACCTTGGAGGAAATTTTGCGTGCATGCGTGTTGGATTTCGGAAAAAGTTAGGAACCTCACTTACCCTTGGTAGAGTTTTCGTATAATAACAGCTACCACGCAAATATTAAAGCAGCGCTGTTTGAAGCGTTGTACGGACGGAAGTGTTGATCACCTCTCTGCTGGGCAGAGGTGGGTGACAGCCAAATTACTGGTCCAGAACTGGTACTCGAAACCTCTGAAAAGATTGTTCAAATCCGAAACTGCATGGCCGCAGCACGAGATCGCCAAAAGAGTTACGCTGACAAACGCCGAAAGCCTCTCGAATTTCAAGTGAACGACCAAGTATTACTCAAAGTCTCACCTTGGAAAGGTGTGGTTCGCTTTGGAAAGCGAAACAAACTCAACCCACGATACGTTGGTCCTTACCGGATAACTGAACGCGTTGGTCCAGTGGCGTACCGACTGGACTTACCAACAGAACTTAGTGGCGTACACAATGTATTCCACGTATCCAATTTGAAGAAATGCCATCCGATGAAACCCAAGCAGTCCCTTTGGACGAATTGCAGGTTGATGAACAGCTACGCTTCATTGAAGAACCAGTCGAAGTTTTGGATTGGGAAACCAAAACACTCAAGCACAGTAAGATTCCAATCGTTAAGGTTCGTTGGAACTCGAGACATGGACCGGAGTTCACGTGAGAACGCGAGGATCAAATGATGAAAAAGTATCCTCACCTTTTTGAAGGGATGACCAAACACAGAAAACCGCGAAACCCGGCAAACCGTCAGAAATCACCGGAGGTATGAACTAAATTTCGGGACGAAATTTCTTTCTACTAGGGGATGATATGACAAACTGAAAATTTTTCTTACTTTTTCAGACACTTATCGCGAATAGACTCAAATTTTCGGGACGAAAATTCTTTAACATGGGAATGATGTGACACTCGTCAATTTCAGGTTAACTCCGTTAACTCAAACTCCGTCAATTCAAACTTAAGATCACTTGATCTACAACGCACATCTCATTACATTTAAACTAGGGTTTAAATGAGGCTTGACAATTACTACATGTGTAGTCTTTCGGGATTGTACCGAAACGCAAACGAGTTGACGCAAACTTTTGGTGAATAAACGAAAAACATCAAAACAATAATTATGTGATAATTATGTGTTAGACTTATGTGTTATGTGATAACATTTTATAAAAACACTAACTCAAGATGCAAACAAGTTATTTTTGCTAGAAAAGTAATAAATTGAAGTTGAGGGGCCAAGGTGTAACATATTATTATTTATAATATTAATAAAACCCTAACTCTTTCCCCTCCCTCTCTCTCTAAACCCGACGGCCAGCCCCCCTCCCCTCTCTTGCGATCGGCAGCCAACACACACATATCACCTTCGTTTGATCGTATCTTTCATAATCGGAGCATCCTACACTCGTTTCTAAGCATCTCCCACGTTTCTCTTGGTTGTTTCTGCGTTTTTAAGGTATAAACATGAAACCCTAATTATTGAATATCATGTATTAAGTGTTTTATGATTGATTATTGCTAGAGGATGATTGATTATGTGTTAGTGATTGATATTGATGATCATATGTGGTTTTAAACGGTGGAAGATCTTTGAATCATTGATTTTTTGTAAACCCTAGAGGTTTACTACTGATTTCTATGATTAATTATGTGTATTACATGTCAGAAAGAACTGATGACCAAGAAGTTCTGCCCTCCAAGTGAGCTTGTGAATTTGGAAGCTGATCTTTGGAACCTCAGACATTTGTCAACTTTTCGTTTTTGTATTTGTATTCGTTAAACCGAACCGCTTTGTAGTTTCAATGTATTTTTATTTGAAAGTTATCTGTTTATATCATTTTTAGTGATTTAAAGTTCGTTTATGTTCACTTCCTACTCGTATTGTTCAGTTAATTTATCTTCGAGCCTTAAAAGTTTATAAAATAAGGAAAGTTTAAAACTATACGGGGATAAAACGTAAACAATTTAAAGATATCAAGTATACCAATTTTTAATCTAGTTATATATATTTACAAAGTTCAAGGTCTAAAGGGTAAATAAAGTTTAAAAACAAATAATAAAGATTTAATAGTTCATCGGCTTAAAGTGTAAATTCCATTTAAAATATATAATAAAATAATTACCCCAGCCCTCCCCCCTTTCTTCCCCACATTTTTCTGGCAAAGGACCCGCCGGCGACGACAATGATTTTTCGGAGACATTTTAAATAACCATTTTAACTTCTTATTCTACATGTTAATGCATCCAAACGTCATCTCCGCTAATTATAAATAACAATACATGGTTAATTTCACCATTAACGACCCAAATAACTCGTAATTAATCCTAACCCGTCGGAATTATAATCAAATATCATTAACTCGATTGAAACACCAAACGATCCAATTGAACGTGTAAATAGGATGCTAAGCTTGGTCCAAACTTACTGCACACACAAGTTTTCACAAACAAACCCTTTTTAGTCATCAAATCATTCATCAAAGTTAACTCCTGCCGAACTACGGTCCACCATCAATCCGTAACATTTAGAGGTAATTGATATATGTATTCGTATAGTTTTTGGCAGTCAAACATGTGACACTCGTCAATTTCAGGTTAACTCCGTTAACTCAAACTCCGTCAATTCAAACTTAAGATCACTTGATCTACAACGCACATCTCATTACATTTAAACTATGGTTTAAATGACGCTTGACAATTACTACATGTGTAGTCTTTCAGGATTGTACCGAAACGCAAACGAGTTGACGCAAACCATTGGTGAATAAACGAAAAACATCAAAACAATAATTATGTGATAATTATGTGTTAGACTTATGTGTTATGTGATAACATTTTATATAAACACTAACTCAAGATGCAAACAAGTTATTTTTTCTAGAAAAGTAATAAATTGAAGTTGAGGGGCCAAGGTGTAACATATTATTATTTATAATATCAATAAAACCCTAACTCTTTCCCCTCCCTCTCTCTCTAAACCCGACGGCCAGCCCCCCTCCCCTCTCTTGCGATCGGCAGCCAACACACACATATCACCTTCGTTTGATCGTATCTTTCATAATCGGAGCATCATACACTCGTTTCTAAGCATCTCCCACGTTTCTCTTGGTTGTTTCTGCGTTTTAAGGTATAAACTTGAAACCCTAATTATTGAATATCATGTATTAAGTGTTTTATGATTGATTATTGCTAGAGGATGATTGATTATGTGTTAGTGATTGATATTGATGATCATATGTGGTTTTAAACGGTGGAAGATCTTTGAATCATTGATTGTTTGTAAACCCTAGAGGGTTACTACTGATTTCTATGATTAGTTATGTGTATTACATGTTTTGAGTTATGTCGTATGCTTAGGATGCATGTTAGATGATTGTTTACGCTTGCTGAGTTTTGACAGCAGTGATTGTTAAAATTGAACAATGCGTAACTTGTTGAATATAAAAGCAAACTGATTAATTATGAGTCTATAAGGTAGTAATCTGAGTCTAGTTTTCAGAAAGTCCAACCACGCCTAATTTGGAGGTGTTTTGGTTGGTCAAACGATTTAAATGTGATTAAAGGTCAAAACTGGTACTGGACAGATTGTAAGTTATGTTTAGACAACTGTACCTAATTGTTAATATGAAAATTGGTTGAGGTTGTTAACACTACAGGGTGCTATGTTGAGTCTAGTTTCTGTAAAGTCAAAGTTTGTAATTTTTGGACGAGTAAAAGTTAATCTTTATGATTTTACAAAACTGAAGTGCAAATCTGAATTGTGAGACCTGCTGTTAGGTTGTTTTATAAATATCATATCTCATGAACTACGAGACCAAATGGGTTGGTTCCACTTCTGGAAGTTAACTTGTTGAGTTAAGAACCTAACTCAATTGGTCTTGCATTAATTGGATTCTCCATTTAATGTTTTGATCATTGTGAGAAATCTATGTAGAATAAAAATACAATAAAATATGTTCTGGAAATCTAATTCATGTATGCTTTTGTGACGATTTTTGGTGAATTAATTGAGATGCTATGACCTGTTGAATAGAGTAATCTTTCAAGTAGAATTCTGTATTGATGAAACTAGCTGCTGAACCTTGTGAAAATACATGAAACGTGCTAATTGTTAAATAATTGTTATGTTTTGACCAAATTGCCTTGCGGGGAAAAAAATTGCTAGTAATGTACACCATTAACACTTGACACGTAAATAGTTGTTCACACATGTAACGTATCACAGATGTGTTTGTTGAGGCACACACGATTCACAAACGAAACACGAAACATATCTTGTGCATAGGTATTATGTGCCGAGTCTAGAGACTCGATATTAGTTCCGACACTTAGAAAATCTCCTTGTTGTTTTAGAACGCTAGCGAGAGTTTTTGTGTGACGCGCATCACTTGGGTGACTTGTTTTTGGAATTCTTCGCAAACAGTGAGTTTCACTTTCCCCTTTAAACTTTTTAAACGCTTTTCACTTGGGGGAGATAACATACTCCGAAACGCTTTTAGATTTTGTTATGAAATTATATATCACTTGTAAAGGCTAAGTGGCAAACGAAATAATTGAAGTCCTTCACACATCGAACCGTTTAGTATTGGAAAATAGCGAGTCATTGTTGAGTAGTACTACTGGGTTTGACAAACCCCACCCAACGCTAAGCTCGACTAGAGGTCGAGTGGGTGTAATCTTGGCTAAACACATTACCATGGTCGGGATAGACCTGGTGGCAAGGCACATGATAAACAGTCAGCTTCGGTGTCGAACACTTAGTAATACTTGCTTTATAGGCTAGCTACCTATAGATATATAATTGATTTAACACTATCTGGTAACGCAAAACGCTAAACGCTTTATTTTATATAAACTTGTGAACTCACCAACCTTGTGTTGACACTTTTAGTATGTTATTCTCAGGTAGCCGAGGCGGGCGCGCGGTATAGTATCATGCATTAGTTTGAACGTTACTGTTTATGCAAACTTGTTTTAAACTATTGTTAATGGGTTTTAAGTCGTCCTGCGTGACGCAACGCTTGGCTTATGGTTTCACGCTTCCGCAGTTATTTACACTTAAACGTTTCCATGGCTTGAAAAACTTTATTTATGGTTTGATTATAACTAATGATTCCGATCCTGTTAGTTCACACCCTCACACTTCTTGGTGCAAACATGGTCCAACTACTTCTTGCCTCTTCTCACACACATTATTCATCGTACTTCCCTCCTCTCCTCAAGCCCTAAACTCATCTCCTCTCCTTTCCTCCATCAAACCCAACCATCTCGTTGGCCGCCGCCTCCTCCGTCACCTCCCCTAGACGCCGCCTCCTCTGCCATCTCTCCTAGCATCCTCCACCTCTCCTTTCCTCTATCAAACCCAACCACTTCTTGTCTGATCCTCCGTTCTCTCTCTCATCCCTCTGTTCTATCTCTCTCAAACCCTCCCGATAACCCTACTGAATGAAAGCAATAATTACCGTGAGAAGAACGTAAGAAAATGATGTAATCATAGCATAGGGATTTAAAGAAGAGACGGTCTCTGCAAACACGAACATATCGCACCGGTCCGATCATCGAGAAGAGTAGAAGGAGATCGTTCTCGATGGTGTACGGGTTAAGGTCACCAATGTACAGGGCGAACCAGTGTGACAGAGCCGGTGGTTGTAATGGAGATGCAGTCTTCATTGGCATGATTGATTAATTAATATTATTATTATTGAAAGATATGAAGTTAATGGCGGATGAAGTTTTTTTTTTGTTAATTGAGAGAAATTATTATTATTATTATTATATTAAAATATTTGGGATTGATTATTATTATGAAAGCAAATTGAGAGATTATTATTATTATTGAAAGATTTGAAGCTCGGTGTGTGTATTAATGGCGGAAGAAGTTTTTTTGTTTAATTGTTAAAGTTTTTTTTGTTAATTTCATTAAATTGATATTAGTTTCTAAAAAGTTTAGGTTTGATAAATATTATTATTAGTTTGTAATTGAAAAAAATTGTAGGTTTTTTATTAATTGAAAAAAAAAGTTTCAATTTATTTAAATTTTAGTTTATTTTAGCAGTCTTCAGAAGTTAAAAAACAAAGAGTCTTTTTGTTGCAGACTGCAGATGTTTGGTCCACCTCTTCTGCTACAGATGTTTGCAGATGTCGTCCGCAGACTACAGACATTTTACCTCTGAAAAAACAAACAGCAGCTTAATTTCCCTAGCCCTTCCAGAATGAATCTTCTTATCAAAGCACAAACCCACAACTTTCTTGAACTGGTTAGCTTGCGTCTTGACTTTATCATCATTAAACTGGATCTTGTTCAAATGTAAATTCTCTATGTCTTTCAGAGAACAATTCACTAACCATATCAGATCATATACTCGAATCACATCATATTTTTCTTTCCCACGATCCAAGTAGATGCTTGCTTCACTAGTCAACGCTAAATAGGACCAACAAAGGAAATAAGGATGAAAATTCTATTCCATTAGGTACAACGGTATCACGCATAGCGAATCTGGTCTTGTATATCTCAACGTCCTTATCAATTTACCTTCAGGATTTTTACGATTTCTTGACTTAAACACTTTAGGTAATGAGGTGTCTATTACTTGAAACCACGTATTGCCTCACTAACCATAAACTCCAAAATCTCCTTTATCGGACCACACTTTGGTTTATACAAAAGATCATAATGCATAAAAATATCAACCAAGGAAAAATATTCAACTCCATTAAACTATTGAAGTATTGTACTCCAAATAGTCTTCGTATCCCAATATTACGAATTTTACTCAGATAAGCAATACAGAGACACTTCCCTAACCTAACATCCTTTTGAGTATTCTAATAATACTTCGCCGGATTCAGATAAACTTGTTTAGGAATATTAACTCGATATGAAAACCAATCCTTCATTTCATCTTTGCTGAATTTCTTTGATTGTTTATTAGGATTCGGTTCTATCTTGATTTCTTCATCAAAGACCTCGTCAAATGCATCTAACTCTTCGTTTTCACCAACATACTTGACAGCTTCATGTTTATCAATAAATTCAACATCATTAAATTCGGCATCAGTATTCAACCAATCTTCAGTAATTTCTGGTTCAGGAATATCCTTTTTAAAATCAAATGTCAAATCCTCCACAGAGACATCCAACATTTTTTCCAGTAATAACTTAAATACAGAAAGCAGAATACCCATATTCAACAAGAACCCCAAATAATCATATTGATCAATTCGTTTATTGTTCATTTAATTGAAGTTAGGGCTATTTCTAAATAGGTTATTCCAATCATATTAACATGTTTAATTACCTCAAACAAAGTCTAATCGATGGTTTATTTGGTCGCTGAAGCCGTGCCGAACCCAGATGAAGAACACATATCAAACGGCCAAAATAACATAATTGATTATATGGGTTTTGCTTGCGCTGCTAGAAGGGTCATGTAGGCTAAGTTAATTGTGTTATGATGTTCTTTTTAGGGTATAATGCTTGACGGATTAGGACGACTTCGTTAATATAGTTAATACGTATAACATTTTATCTTTGATTCCTTATTATTTATGTTGGTGAGGACGTTTATAAGTAAATATTATAAAGCACAGATCAATTCCAATAATAAACAAAGGTTAGAACTCAAGAAAGTTAATTCGGGTATTGATTAAACATGGATACGGGTCTGGGTATACGGGTTTAGACTTGGGTACGGGTTTGGGTCCTGAATATTATAATCTTTTAATTTAATTTACAGATTGGTCTTGTAGTTATGAGGTGGAAACAAACAAAGATAAAAGTTTAGTGTAGGGTAAGAATTGTATATAATCCAAAGTTATTATATATATATATATATTAAATATAATAAACAAACATTATTAAAATAATATTAACTCGAATAACGTGATGTTTTACTGATTAAAATTACCCAAAAACGAAAGCGGGTCAGGTATTGGATAAATGTAAAATTCGAGTTGTTACACTTTACACTTCACACGTTTGAAAGCCGCCTTAGTATTTTTGGGCAATGGAAGTTAGACAAAGACGTGATAAGCTAGCAAAGACAAGGGACCAAAAATGAAAACTTGAATTCTAAAACCCATCTTGCTATGCGCCATACTTAATAAAGGAACCACCGCGCTACGCGATGGAAACAGGAAGTAACCGAGGATGGGTAGTGTCGCCCTATGCGATGGACCGACCTATCACTACGTCACAATACCCGGCAATGTCAAGATGACGTGTGTCCCACCACGTGGCACACGTAGCAGGCCACGTGTTAACACGTGGCATCGTTTGAACATGGTGAATCATCGCGATACGCGATAGCCGCCTTAAAGGGCAATCGCGATATGCGATGGGATGGGAAATCGGTCTATAAAAAGGGGTGATCAGCATTTCATTTCTCACATACCAAACATCTTCATTTACACACATATAACCTCGTTTTGCATGCCAAGTATCATAGTGAGTGCCAAGCTATGAGGTTCCGACAGTTTACGCTCCGTACACGACATATAGTAGAATTGATGCTCGTACAAGCTTAGGCATATACACTCCAAATACTCGTGTAAGGTAGGGGTTCCGCTTAAGTTATTATTTTATTATTATTTTAAATGCCTTAAACCCTAGTCGAGGGTATAGCCAAATCCTTGATTATATTTACATATACCAATAAGAAACGGACCCCAGGGATACAATGTCTGCAAGTTGACAGATGAAATCATGCATACTCATCCCTGGTGAAAGAAACTTAGGGTATTGATTGATAACAGGGGTATGACGTGTTGTGAAAAACTGTTGCTATGATTGCTAAATTGAAAATTCTAAATGTTTTGATATGCTGGTTCTAAGGTTTAAGTTATGTTGGGGTGACATGGTTAAAATCAAATCAAGCCTGAGTCAAGATTAGAATTTAATCATGTTATGATATTCTATGCTTAATTAAACCTTAATTGTATCACCGATGTCTCTGAATATTTTGTTTTAAAAGTTTAAGTGGACAACAATAGCAATAAATAGGCTTAACATCAGACAAAATAAAGCCATAATATAAAACCGTGAGGGAAGAACGGATTGATAAATATGATTCCTTGCTCAACTCACAAAAATATGTTTCTTTATGTTTGTAATTAGTTCTTATTTTGATATTTTCTTTTGATTACATCTTTTAGTTCATAAAACCAAAATGATTTTACATTTCTGTTTTATTTTCGATTTTAGAAATGGTAATTCGGTTCTGGATGTCCGAGAATCGGAATTGAGTGGATGTTTTTGACAAAAATATTCAAAATTTAAGATTTAAAAAGTTCAAATGAATTGGTCAAGGTCATTAAGTTGGACTTTATTATTTTCAAAAAATATGAAATTGGTTGTTTAAAATCAAAATTATTTCAAAATCGTGATCAAAATTTCAAAAGGATTCACCAAGGTTATTAACTTGGACTTGATCGGGGTCGTATGTGTGAAATTTGTCAAGTTAAACATTGTTGAAAATAACAAACGTGTAAGTACTTATACGGCATATAAGTCAATTACTTATACTAACATATAAATGTCCCATATAAATAACATGTTATACTCTAAGTTTATCATTTTCAACTTATACGCTTTCTGAGAAGAACATACACGCTGCTCAACATGAAAAACATTATCAAAAGAGATATTCCCATTAATGAGAATGCCCTTGCCCACAATTTACCCTCCATTCTCATCACTACCAAAAGCAAATGGGCCTTCAAACTTTTCTTCATAGTTAACCAGTGATCTCATGTCACAGGTCATGTGCCTGGAACATCCACTTTCCATATACCATACATCATTCACTTTTGTGGACTGTTCCTGTGATGATGAATTCAGTTTGATCAACAATCTTTGCCTAAAAGGAACATTTTCCTTTTCAATATCATCAGTATGATTGCTCCAGTCAAACAAACCATTTTGTGGTTGTTAAGCTACAACAACATTCCCTTGGTTTCTTGGCTGAGTTGCATTGTTTATGTTTTGATTGGTAGGGACTTGAGGAGGGATTTGTTGATTTCTTTGAAAAGGTTGTTGTTGAGGGATGATTTCTTGTTGGTTATGTTGTCGAAAGTTGTTGTTATAGAGTTGTCTCTGTTTTTTACCTTAGGCTTGGTTCTGAGACTGAAACTGATTTCTTTTATTGTTGTTGTTGTTTTGGAACTTCCTTGGTTGGTTATACTCTCTGGAAAAATGCCAGGTTTTTGACAATTATAACAGATAGCCTTGGACTTATCAAATCCATTCCTGCCACTTGTTCCAGAAAATGTAGACCTGCCAGTTCTGTTGTACAGTCACTTGATTCTCATAGCCAACATTGCAGCTTGCCATTTAACCATGTCTTCTAAATCATCAGCATCAATCTGCGCTAGATCCTCTTGCACCACACCTGTATGAATCAGTTTTTTGGCCACAAAGGGATTCCATGATTTAGTGAACATTGAGAATAGTGCCTCATATTCATTCCCTTGATTTGTGTTTCCTGGAACATAAGGAGCATATCCACTTGCCATTGAAGATGTATCACCATCATCCAATAACTAGACATTAAATCTTTGCTGTCCACTTTGGCTTCCATATTGACATGCCACAAACACTCTTGGGGTTTTAGAATTGAATTCACTAGGTTCTTCAATGATGGGAACTTGTTGTTGATTTTTTGTTGGCAAGTTTCCCATTTGAGCAAATAGAGCATTAGCAACTTGAAAGCTTGGTTTCTCTTCCTTTATCATATTATTTTCAATCATCTCATGCTAAGCTGCTTGCAGAAAACAGATGACATCATCTAGCTTGAAATTTGGGAAGTTTGCCTAGATCCTAGATCATCGGCATCAATATGCTCTAGATCCTCTTGCACCAAACTTGTATGAATCAGTTTTTTGGCCACAAAGGCATTGTATGATTCAGTGAACATTGAGAATAGTGCCTCATATTCATTCCCTTGATTTATGTTTCCTGGAACATAAGGAGCATATCCACTTCCCATTGAAGATGTATCACCATCATCCAATAATTGGACATTAAATCTTTGCTGTCCACTTTGGCTTCTAGATTGACTTGCCACAAACACTCTTGGGGTTTTAGAATTGAATTCACTAGGTTCTTCAATGATGGGAACTTGTTGTTGATTTTTGGTTGACAAGTTTCCTATTTGAGCAAATACAACATTAGCAACTTAAAAGCTTGGTTTCTCTTCCTTTATCGTATTATTTTCAATCATCTCATGCTAAGCTGCTTGAAGAAAACAGATAACATCATCTAGCTTGAAATTTGGAAAGTTTGCCTCTTCTTTGATAAATTTGCTAGCTGTGTACCATTCATCAGATAGGGAATAAAGCAATTTATTGTTCAGTTCAAAATCAGTGTAGCAAGATTAGTGGTTTTAATTTCATTTACTATTCCAACAAACCTTTGCAACACTGATTTCAACCTTTCTCCTTTTTTTAACTTGAACTTGTCAAGATGTTGCTTAAGCCTATCTTTCTTGATATTCTTCAACTCAGTGTTTTCTTCAAACATATCTACCATAATATCATACATGGCTTTTGCAGTTGTGTGATGATTCAAACTTCTCAAGATTTTCCATGATAGACCCAACTTTAACATAGACAATGTCTTTTCATCCTTTTTCCTCATCTGTCTGTCAACAGCTTGGTTGTTATTTGCACCATCAGCTGTGTCAGGTCCCCGATTTCAGCTGGATCTTACTCAAATCATGTCATAACTCACACAAATAGATGTGTTGACAAGGGAGTTAATGACGGGTTGTTATATTTAGAAAGTTCACCGTTTGTTAAAGGTGGAATCAATAACAAACGTATGGTTGCTTAAAACGTATTCAAAGGTAATCAACACAAACAAGATTTACTCAAAAGATTTCCATTTATATAAATGAATCATACAAATTGGATAATCGTTTTAGGGTTTCTTGATAAGGAAGGTTTTCAGCCGTCACACATAAAATTCTTTCTTAATAAATGTGACTGTGTACCTTGTTGTGTTTCCTTATCTTGTTAGGTGTGCCCTAAGTTATTCCATTTATAGGCCTGACACCTGTAGACATCTGTCATTACTTCTAGAAACCATATCCGATAATACATATTCAAATTAAATATTCAGAAATATTCTAAGTGTAAAACAAGTCTTCCGGGTAGGATTTGCATCAATCTTGTCTTTCCGAGTATGCTCGGGCATCCTTCATAACTTGGTAGCATAGAAGTGTGCTCGGGATCAGTTTTCGGGTAGACTTTACTTGAAGAGTATTTTACCAGGTAAAATACTCATCGGGTAGACTTCAATCTTCTTGGCTTTATCAGACTTTGCCCGACAAATCCTAACGAGCAACCTTGTTCTTCAATGGTCCTATCAACTCCTTGCCTGGAATAAGCTTATTAGCAAAGTGTGCTCGGAGGCACTTTACCTTGCTAGAGTTGAATCCCGCCCGATGATACTTGTGATACTTCATTAAACACTGGGCATACCCGTACCATCTTTATTAATAAATACCTTGCCCGATCTCCAAATACTTGGTTTCTTGAGCTTGGTTAGCCTAAAGCTTACTCGGAAGTGAACTTTACTTGGCTATGAAGAACAAACCTTCTTGATAAAGTGATCCTTGCCCGGATTTGCATATATTAGTGAACCATACCCGGTAATGCACTAGTTTGCAAACCCTGCTCGGATATTCACTAAAGGAGACTTAGTGAAGATAATTCTGCCCAATAGACAAAATATCGTACCCGGCTAAGTAAAAGCATGCTCGGAGGTCTGAGGTGTACCCGGATCCATACTTAGCGAATTCTGAGGAGGTTGAGAAGATTCCAATGTTTCATCTGATCAGTTTTGTGTCAAATCTTGACTCAACAATCTCCCCCTAGATTGGAACACCTCAGCTGACCCAAAACATTTCTTAGGTTACTTACACTTAGTCAAAATACACATCAAATTAAAAGTCAAATTACATATTCAATTATCATAAACAACAATTACATATTCAAAAAGACTGTCATAAGACATTACAAAGTAAAAGCCTAGTCTAGGAATTTTGTCTTTTCCATGCACTGTAAGCGGCTTGCCTTCTGTTTGTTATCACTGATGCAGCTCTCATTCTGAAGATATCAAGGGCTTGGTAATGAGTATGACCTTTTGGTATGACCTAGTCCCTAATATCCATTAGATCTTCATCATGTAAGCAATTCAAATCTTCATCCTTCTTGATAATCCCCAGTATTTTTCCATCAGAATTTCTCAGCAAGTAATGGTCATCTTTTTCTTTGTATTCCACTTCAGTAATGATGCCATTTCTTTGGACTGTGTAGTTGGGGCATATCATTCTTCTCTCAAGACTTATGCATGTGTTCATGTTTGAAAGTGGATGCTTGTCTCTGACACTCATCTTGTAGTTTGTTTCAGCTATGTCAATCCTTCTAAACTTTGTAGTTCTCTTTGATCTGTGAAGTTGGGCAGTCTTCCAGTTTCTCTTTTATTTTAGGAATCTGAATCCTCTGTCTGCTTCATCTCTTAAGAATTTAGAAAGATTATTCATCTGTTTTCCAGCCACTCTGTTTCTTTTTCTAAAATCATACAAAGTGAGTGTTGTCATTCTTTCTAATTGTTCTTGAGTGTATTCATAGAAATCACTTCTCACAACTATATCTCTTAGTTGTCTACTTTCCATAATCACTCTTATGCATTCACACACAGAATCATAGTAAATCTCTCTAGGAAGATCCACATCTGACTATGGTCTTGTTGTTCTTTGTTTTGCAGATCTACTTGATTCTCCTCTTCCACTTTCACCTCTTCTACCTTGTGGATATCTTTTTGAAATTGGTGGTCTGAAAGGAACAAACTTCTTGGGTTTTCTGGGCCACAAATTGAAGAATTTGATGTAGACTGCTTCAACCATTTCAGTTGGAAGGTTGGCAAGCTCAATAACATTTGCTCCTGCATCTCTAAGAGCTAGCAACATTTTCTCCATACCAGGAGTTCTTGACAAACCAGCAGGTACAAAACTTCCATCTGCAAAGTTTATAGGATTCTCACTTTCTTTTAGAGCTTTCTCCCATTCAGCTTTTTGATTATTGAATAGATATTTCAAATCCTTTCTCAAGCAAGTAACCACACATCTCAGGCTTTAACCATTTCTCAAGCAAGTAACCACACATACCTCCAAATTTCTTCTTCAAAGTTTCCAATTTCTCAGTCTTATCATTCTCTTTTACACTTTTTTCAATAAACTTTTCTCTTTCACTGTTGTAAAGGTCTTGGAGTTGATCAACTGTGAAGTGAGACATATCTTTCTCTGAATAATTATGCCTTCTGAGATATTCTCTGTATTTCTGGCAGTCTCTATTCTTTTGTTCCATCCTTTTCTTGAAACCATCTCTCTCTTTGTCAAGTCTCTTTTGCAACTGATCATTATCAAGATCAGCCAAAGTTTCAAAACTTATGCCATACCTCCTCAACTTTACAACCAATGGATGATTTCTCTTAGTTTCTCTCATACTCAACTCAATGTTAGCTCTCTGCTCATTAGTCATTTCTACCTGTGGAGATTCAGCATTAACAGCTTCACCTCCTTTTCCTTGATCAACATCAGGATTATCATCATTATCTGAATCCTCAGATTCATCCTCTTCTTCAGTTAGATTATTCATTGCATCAATCTTGGGTTCATCAGAGGGTGGATGCTCTGGGTTTGATTCAGTTTGAGCAGGTACATCAGGAACACCTGGAATCTGTTGACCAGGTTTGCAGTGTCTGCAGTGGAATTGCTCTGATTGGATTATATTCATTATCACCCTCATCATCAGGAGTCTCAGCATAGCATTTGTTCTTTTCATCCCATTTTCCTCTCTTTGTTCTCCTCTCATCAGTTCTTTTCTGTTCATCAAACTTCCTCTTTCTTGTATACACTTGTTCAAACCTTTTGGCACTTTCCATCCTGATTCTGGTGATATTAGCCAACATTTCTTCAACCGATTCACCAGTAGGCCTTTCAGGTTCCCTTTCAGGTTCCTTTTGTGGCATTTCTTCAGATTCACAAGCCTTTTCAGATTCCTTTTCAGTTTGGCTTTGTGGTTGAAACATAGTAACCACCATAGCCAAGGAACTGTCAGCTTCCTCAGTTCTGTTCATCATAATCAATGTTTCAATTGCTTCTTGATCAGCCACTTCTTCAAAAATTTCTTTAGCAAGATTGGCTTGATTGATCAAGTTTTCTTGCTCTGCCATTTCTTCTGGAGTCAGTGTTTGAGCCAATATCTCCCTATCCCTTGTCTCCCTTAGAATATTCTCTTGTTCTCTTAAGGCAGCAGCAGCAGCAATTTCATCACCTGTATCTGGATATGCCTAAATAGGCTCTTCTTCACAGACTTTTGCTTTACCTTTCTCAATTCTTCTCCTCTCATCCTCTTCATCTCCTGACTGTACAAAGTCATCTATTTCTTTCTCAAGTGCTTCCAGTTCTGGATCATGCTCTACTCTCTTGGAACTTGCTTGTTGATCAGTTTCTAGTTCAGTTTTTATAAGCTCCTCAGTAGTAGAATTTTCATCAATCATTACTTCAGTCTCTACTTCTGTCTGTACATCAGTCAAGACATCGGTAGCTATGTCAGTTAAGACATCAGTAGCATTGAAAACATCAGTAGCTAAATCAGTAGCAGCTACATTCTCCTCAACATCTGTCTTTTCAATCTCATCCATTCTCCCATCATTCTCTTCAACATTCTTTTCAACACTTACCTCATCCCTTTCCACATTTCTCATTTCATCATTTCTTTCTTCATTGTAGTCACAATATTGTTCTCCTATATCTGATCTGTCACCCTCATATTCATCATCTTCAATCCTCCTTTCCTCACTACTTTCCTCTCCATCATCATAACCAATTTTAAACTGTCTGCAGTCTCCACAACTATTACAGTTTCAGTTTGAGCATCTACACCAGAGATAGTTGGCATATTATCATTCTCCCCCTGTTTTGGGGCAGCTGAGGTCTTCTCAACCTCCTGCTCCATGGCTTGAATTCTCAGTTTTGCTTGTACCAACTTCTCTAACAATATCACATTCTCCTCTGTCACCTCCTCATTTCTTCTCTTCAACTCAGCATTTTCTTTTAACAGAGTTAACATGTCAGTTTCAATGGGTGGTGTTGTAGGTGGTGATGTGGAAAATGGTTCATATTCAGCTTGGTCATGGGTTGTGGTGTGAGTTTGGTAATTGGATTGTTGTGGTGATTGTGTATGATGTGGTCTTGGAATGAATGGATCTGAGTGTATAGGGCTAGATGTTGGTGGTATTGTGGTGTTGGCGATATATGGGTTGATGTATCAGGTTGGCTAATGGTTTGGGTTTGTGGTGGTGATGTTATAATGGGTTGGTTAATGTGTGGTGATAACTATGGTGGTGATGGTATAATGGGTTGGTCAATGTGTGGTGATGACTGTGGTGGTGATGGTATAATGGGTTGGTCAATGTGTGATGGTGACTGTGGTGGTGTTGGAATAGGTTGATCTGGTTGTTCAATTTGCTCCCCCCTGATCAGGTGCATCAACTTCCATAGCTACTCCAGCTCTTCCTTCATCTCCATCAACATTATCATCTCCATCATTAGAGTCATCCTCATCACTCTCAACATCATCTCTTCCTTCCTCCTCTGAGCTTAACTCAGGCACTGGGATCACATTCAAGTCATGGTCCAATAACCATGGCAAGATCTCAAATGGAGTTTCAGCATTGAATCTATTTGCAGCACCAGGATTCTTAATTCTCTTGTATGTATCAGGGTTTTGCAGTAGGTGAGTAATTCCCATAGTGGGTAGATCTTGTAATTCTCTGTTGAAGATTATCTGCAAGAACCTTGGATATTGTAAGAATCTGTCCCACTC
This sequence comes from Bidens hawaiensis, assembly GCF_021521415.1. Classification (NCBI taxonomy): domain Eukaryota; kingdom Viridiplantae; phylum Streptophyta; class Magnoliopsida; order Asterales; family Asteraceae; genus Bidens; species Bidens hawaiensis. The sequence goes on from NW_027495849.1 coordinate 171,184, forward strand.
AGCCTTCTTCAAGTTTGCTACCAGTCCATCAAAGATCATTTTTGAAAAATTAAAGGGTAGATCATACATAATCCCAACAGTAGCGTTTGCTAAATCATGACTCATCAAAGTCCATGATCCTTTTCTGGGAGCAAACCCCTGTATCACATGGTGAATAAGAAACCTGTACAACATTGGGAAGATACCCTTTTGAAACTGTCCTTCATGCACAGTTCATTGATATCCCATGGTCTGTTCAAATATTTTTAGCAGGTGTGCTGTATTGAAGTTTATGTGGTAATGATCGTCATCATTCAACCGTAAACATCTTCTGATCATTCTTTAAGTCACATGTATCTCATGGCCAGCAATAGAGGCTTCAATTCTTAGGCCATTGATGTCATCCACAAGTGTTGCAGATCTTCAGAAATCAAGTGAGTGATTTCTGTAGATGACAGGACTTTCTTTAAGGGCAAAACTGACATTTGACCGAGCCATCCATGTAATCATTGGTGCCACCGGCTCATTGTCAGGTGTGACTTGTAAAAGTGCACACATATTGTGTTTCTTTTCAAAGAAGTACTTGGGCTGTTCTTCTTCTGCCATATCTAATCATAACAAACAAACATATTCAAAGTGAAATTAGTCATAAAGTTCAGTACTTTAAGCAATTTCAAGGTATAAAAATGAAGTAGAAAGAAAGAAAAATCATTAAGAACCTGTTCTTCGACAAGTTTATAACCTAAACACATAAACAAAATATTAGTAAACAAATACATAATCAATGCCCATTATAGTCTAATCATGATCGAAAAACACATTATTGTTGCTTACCGAGTCGGAATTAGAGGGCTGATACTAATTAGGGTTTGGATTAATTATGAATGTGATAGGTCGGTTAAGGTTTCTTAGCGAGAAAGCAGTTGTAGTGGAAAGAGAGAGAGAGAGAGAGAGGGAAATATAATGTTGAAAATTTTGCCTAACTCCCACTTATATACCTTTTGAAAGTGGGTTTTAAATGCTTTTTGTCATTTTATGAATTATTAGCTGTCAAACATTAACATTATCTATTTGTTATTTTAAAACAATTTTAAAACATATAAACACTTTATCATTTTAAGCTTAGCAAACCTTACTCGGAAAAGTAATCCTTTGCAAGGTTTACTCGGTATATTTCCACTTATACAAAGCTTACTCGGAGAATATTTAAACCTCTTTTGATAACATTTTCTTTTAATTTTATATGGGTTACCAAATCCCTTTTAATCACAGACCTTGTTTGATTAAGCTATGTAATTTAAAGTCAAGACATTATGAAGAAAGCTTACCTGACATACCAGATTTCTTGAGAACTTAATCACAAGATAATTAATCAAGTATAAAATATCAAATAAACATTCTTGCTAGGAATCAATTAAGATCCCCATATAAATTTCTCAAATTTAAATTAAGACCTTAATCTAACATAAACTATATCAAAATCAGAAACATATTCGATCAATCATACTAAACACATATTCAATCAAGTAACACATTCATTCAAGTATGCTTGAAAACATAGTGTGTCCGAGCAACCTACACAATGTTAGTGTGCCCTTACAACCTTCTTATACAAATTATACCCGTATAATCTTCCTAGAGTACAAAGTGTGCCCGGAAAGGACTTCTAGCAGATAATGTACTCGGAAAATCAACTTTTGAAAATTACCAAGTATATTAGGGGAATAAAAGTGTACCCGAAATATAAAGTGTATTCGGAAAACCATGTTTGTCCGAAAACACTTGTAATTTCAAAGAAAACATATTCACACACACAAAGCTTACTTGGTGTACTGAAGGAGTTCACAAAGTTTGCTTGGAATTTCAATCAGCATAAACAAAATGCAAAGCTTGCCCGAAACAATTTTCTCTTGTTAATAGGCTAGCTAGAACACATAATCATCTCAAGACTTCAAGCTTGCTCGGGAAATTTGTACAATGGTGTACCTTACCCGAAAAGTGTAAACACTTCATAGCATGCCCGCAAATCATAAACTTAGTCAAAAATGACAAAGCTTGCTCGGAAAGGCTATGAATCATCAAACCTTACCCGAAAATGCATATTAACACATATTCAACTGTTTTGTACTCGGAAAGGTTTGAGAATATCATACCTTACCAGAAAATAAATATACACACGTATTCAACTGTTTTGTACCCGGGAAGGTTTGAGTATATCATACCTTACCCGAAAATACATATTCAAACAGTTTGTGCTTGGGAAGGTTTAATAACATCAAACCTTACCCGTACTTACATATTCAACCTGTTTTAGGAAAAATGCAACACTTTTTGACTTAAATAACTTGTCAGAACAATTTTATTTTAAAGATCATAGTTTAAGAGCAAATGGTGCATTTAGAGATCAAATTTCAGTTATTTTTCTTTTCAAAACAAATTCATTTTGTAAACTGAAAAGATCTCAGGAATGGGATCATATTGACTAAGTAGCTTTCTCAATACTTCATTCTCAGCATTATTATGACTACCAAGACAGGTCAACAGTAGGTCTAGACTTAACATGATTTTCATCTCTTTGGTGATATGATTAAGATTCAATTAAGTTGCAGAAAATTTAATGGATAACACTTATTATGTTCTGATGCTCCTTATCTATCCTCAAGGCTTATTTGGCTTTCTCCAGATCACCCCAATTTGACTTTGATCCCCAAGTTTTGGTTAAAAACTTTAATGACAGAACATATTTTTTGAAAATTTATAAGATATTTCTTTTCAAATCTACAAACATATGTGAGGTTGAACGTTGGACTTACATGCCACGCAAGTTGGTCTTACAGGCCTTTCATTCAGGATGTTTAAAGGACTTATATGATTGCCTCCACCCTTGTAGTTCTGTAATTAACCCTCCTGTTTGTATTTTCTTAATAAAAATTTGTGAGCATGTTGAATAAACATTTGAAATTAAAGTAGTTCACATCAGTTCTTTGTCATTCCTTTAAAAAAATGATTCATTTAGGGTAACCAAAGACCAACAGGCTTGTGTATGACTGGATAATCACTTTTCTTCCTATCATTTGAAAAGATTTATCTAGGAACATGCATAGACAACAATGTAACTCCACATAAATTTAGCATTTTCTTTAAGTTTATATCATCTTAGATTTTACATATCATGAGAAAGAAACCATACATGTCAATGACTGTACTAAGAGCCCTTTTAGCCTAATAAATCCATATGATTGGCTAAGTAGTCAATGTACTAATGATTCCCATTAATATTCAGTTTAATATTCAGTCACCCCAATTTCTCTTGATTGTCAGGTAAATGGCTGTTCTGTTTGACCACAAGTGGTCAACATGACCAAACATACATGTGAATATATGTCATTTCAAAGTCAGAGCTATTGACATAATTTTAAGTGAAGGAATAAGAAACAAGTTACAATTGCCCCAAATGCTTTCAGTTTTCTGGTTAATGGCTATCCTTTTAATCTTTGCAGATTTCAGGACCAAACATACATTGGTGTATGTCCTTCCAACTGAGCAAATGACATAATTTTCAGCAAAGATAACTACCTGAGACTTTTCATTGAAAAATCCTTCTTTTAAGCTTAGTCAATATGATCCCATTCTTGAGATCTTTTCAGTTTATAAAAGAAATTGTTTTGAAATGATGTATAACTGAAATTTGATCTCTAAATGCACCATTTGCTCTTAAACTATGTTCTGAAATGATACATAACTTAGAAATGTCTTTGAAAAGTGGTTTAAGTCAAAAAGTGTTGCATTTTGCCTAAAATAGGCTGAATATGTAAGTTCGAGTAAGGTTTGATGATTTCTAACCCTCTCGAGCACAAACTGTTTGAATATGTATTTTCGGGTAAGGTTAAGTAACTACACATGCTGAATATGTTGTTTAATATGTTTTGATTATGTCACTGTTTTGATGTTAACTGATAGGTGGTTAAGTAACTACTTGTGCAATTTGGTTGAATTTGATGATAATACTTGACTATCTTGTTAACTGATCTGATGTTATGATAAGTAATTTGATCTGTTTAGGTGAGATTAATTTCTTATATAATGTCATGAGTAATCACATGTTTATGGTTACTTGAGTATGTTCTTAATATGATCTACTAAAGTTGTTAAGGTAGAATAGACATTGAATGAGATTACAGTATGTTTTTCTTGATGATGATAGAATGATTAAGATTTGAGTATGTGATGCAACTGTTTGTGTCAAAATGTGTTTTATGTCAAAATTATGTGATTCAATGAAATTTATAATGAATTTTGCATAAATACTATATTTTGGTCAAAACATGAGCAATTTGATTAATGGTGTAGAGATACGATAATATTATTCAGTTCAAGCTTTTAAGAAGCTTAAAAGAAGGATTTTTTTTAAGGAAAAGATCTCAAACAATTGTTTTTGCTAAAAATTTTGTCATTTGCCCAGTTGGAAGGACATGCACTTGTGTATGTTTGGTCCTTGAATCTCTTAGATTCAAAGGATAGCCATTGACCTGAAAACTGAATGCATTTGGGGCAATTATTACTTGTTTCTTATTCATTCACTTAAAACTATGTCAATAACTCTGACTTTAAAAGGACATATACTCACATGTATGTTTGGTCCTGCTGACCACTTTTGGTTAAACAGAATAGCCATTAACCTAACAATGAAGAGATATTGGGATGATTGAATATTAAACTGTATTTATAGGAAATGATAGTACATTGACTACTTAGCTGATCATATGGAATTAATAGGCCAAAAAGGCCTTAGTATAGTCATTAACATGTATGGTTGCTTTCCCATGATGATGTAAAATCTAAGGTGATATAAACATATTGAAAATGCTAATCTTTATGTGGAGATGCATAGTTGTTTTGCATGTCTCAAGATAGATCTCTCCGAATGATATGGCAGAAAAGTGATTACCCAGTCATACACAAGCCTGTTGTTATTTGGTCAACCAAAATGAAACATTTTTTTATATGACAAAGAACATGCTTTAAGAAAATTTGAGAAAATATCAAAAACAAGGGGAAGAATGAATAAATCAACCAAAAGTTGATAAATGTTTTAGATATTTTATCAAACAAGAGGGTTACAACAAGAACTACAAAGATGTTGACAAAAACTGTCTCATCTTGAATGAAAGGCATGTTGCTAACTGTAAGTCCAACGTTCAACCTCTATATGTTTGAATAACAAAAGTCCAAAAATACAATAAGTTCTGTCATAAGAAACTATTTTTGACCAAATACAGGAGGTTGGAGTCAAATTGGGGTGATCTGGGGAAAGACAAATAAGCTTTGAGAAGAGATATGAGGCATCATAGCACAGTGTTGACCATTAATGCATTATGCTTTAATTGAACCTTAATCATATCACCGAAGAGATGAAAATCATGCTAAGTTTATATCTGCTGTTAACCAATCTAAGTTGTCATAATAATACTGAGAGTGAAGTAATGAGATAGCTACTTAGTCAATATGATCCCATTCCTGAGATCTTTTCAGTTTATCAAAGATATTGTTTTGAAGTGAAGTATAACTGAAATTTGATCTCTTAATGCACCATTTGCTCTTAAACTATGTTCTGAAATGATACATAACTTAGAAATGTCTTTGAAAAGTGGTTTAAGTCAAAAAGTGTTGCATTTTGCCTAAAATAGGCTGAATATGTAAGTTCGAGTAAGGTTTGATGATTTCTAATCCTCTCGAGGACAAACTGTTTGAATATGTATTTTCGGGTAAGGTTATTGAATTATAACCTTTCCGAGTACAAAACAGTTGATTATGTCTGAATATGTAAGTTCGAGTAAGGTTGGATGATTTCTAACCTTCTCGAGAACAAACTGTTTGAATATGTGTCTTCGGGTAAGGTTATTGAACTACAACCTTTCCGAGTACAGAACAGTTGATTATGTGTTGAAATAGCTAACTGTTAACAAGAAAATCTTGTTTTGAATAAGCTATGCATATTTTATGTTAGCTTCGAATAAGCTATGCATGTAATATGCTGATTGTGTTTTCAAGCAAACTTTGTGCACTTAAAATGAGTGTACCGAGTAAGCTTTGAGTGAATATGTTGTTAGGAAAGGTTTGTTAATCTTTCCGGGCACGCTTAGATGTTACTGTTTAAGTTTGTCACTTTTCGGGTATAGTTTGATATGATAAGTTCCCTCGAACAAGGGCATACCTGATGTTTGAATGTGTTTATCCTAGCAAGCATTATGCTAATTTAGGATTTTCGAGCAAGCACTATGAAATTTTAGACTGTTGCACACTTAAATGTTTATGTGTTTAATTTCATTCCGAGCATGCTCTGTGATATATGTGTTTATGATTTCTTTGAAATTACAAGTGTTTCGGGCAAACTTTGTTTTCCGAGCACACTTTATATTTCGGGTACACTTGTGTTCCTTTAATATACTTGGTAATTTTCAAAACCCAACTTTCCGAGTACACTGTCTGCTAGAATTTGGTTTCGAGCACACTTTGTATTATATGAAAGTTATTCGAGTATACTTGGCATAAGATTGTTGTCCGAGCACACTTTACATTTGAAAGAGTGCTCGAGCACAATCTTCATACAAGCATACTTGAATGAATGCATTGATTGAATATGTGAGTTAGTATGATGAAATTGTTTAGACTGATACTTGAATGAATACGTTGTTTGAATATGTTAGTGATTATGATTTGTAGGGTTCATGCTAGATAAGTTTTAATTTGAATTTGAGAAATTTTTGGAGGATCTTAATTGATTCTTAGTAAGAATGTTTATTTGAGAAATATACTTGATTATTTGTCTTGTGATTTATTTCTCAAGAAATCAAGTATTTCGGGTAAGCTTTCTTCATTATATCTTAACTTTAAATTAATTTACTTGATCGAGCAAGGTTTGAAAAGAGAAGTATTCGGGCAAACTTTATATTCTAAATGAAAATATTTTCAAGTAAAGTTTGACCGAGTAAGGTTGTTAGTGGAAGAAGATCGAGTAGACTTTGGATTAATTAATTTTTCGAGTAAGGTCTTATGATTTTAAATTAGATTAAATGTTTTTAATATATCAGGTGGATAGCGTTACTGGTTGACAGCTAGTAATTCACAAGAAGACAAAAAGCATTTAAAACCCACTTTCAAAATGTATAAAAGAGGGACTTAAGCAAATTTCTTCTACATTATTTCCCTCTATCTCTCTCCTTCCACTGCAACTCTCTCTTACTAAGAAAAATAACCGACTTATCGAATTCAAGATTAATCCAAACCATAATTTTTATCAGCCACTAATTTCTGACTCGGTAAGCATAAAATTTTATGTTTTCCGATTACGATTAGATTGTTATTGTGACTTGATTATGTATTCGAGTACTAACACTCTGTTTATGTGTTTAGGTTATTAATTTGTCGAAGAACAGGTTCTTGAAGATTTCTATCTTTCTTCTTCATTTTTATAACTTGAAATTGTCTAAAGTTTTAAACTTTATGTCTAATTTCACTTTGAATATGTTTGTTTATGTTTTACAGATATGGCAAACAACGAGCCGAAGTATGTGTTTGAGCCAAAGCACAATATGTGCGCACTACTACAAGTAACACCAAAAAATGAACCGATGGCTCGGATGATCGTATGGATGGCATGGTCAAACATTAGCTTTGCACTCACTGAATGCCCGATTATCTACAGAAATCACTCTTTAGATTTCTGGAGATCAGCAGAGCTTATTGAAGACGGTAATGAAAGACGAATCGAGGCGACCGTGGCCAGACAGGAAATACAGATCACTGAAAGATTGATCAGAAGATGTTTAAGACTAAATGACGATGATCACAATCACATCAGCTTCGATACAAAGCATCTGTTGAAGATTTTCAGAGAAACTATGGGATATCAAGGAAATGTCCATGAGGGACAGTTTCAGAAGGGCTTATTTCCTATGTTGTACAGATTTCTGATTCATCACATAATACATGGATTTGCTCCGAGAAAGGGATCCTGGACTCTGATGAGTCTTGATCTAGCAAATGCCACCGTTGGAACAATCTATGATCTGTCATTTAATTTTTCCAAGATGATCTTTGATGGGCTAGTGGGGAATCTAAAGAAACCGGAAAGGAAAAGATTTTTACAGTACCCGAGATTCCTGCAGATCATATTCAATAGCACTCTACAAGATTTACCAACAATTGGAACCACCCACAAACTGCAAGATCCCGATGCCTACAAGAGAATAAAGAACCCTGGTATTTCTAACAATTTTGATGCAAGTATTCCATTGGAAATTCTGCCATGGTTGTTAAACCATGATTTGGCTATAATGCCTGTGCTTGAGCTGAGCTCAGAGGAGGAAGAAGGGAGTGATGATGAGAGTGCTGGAGGAGACTCTGATGATGATGTTGATGGAAATGATGGGGGAGATGGTCTGGATATGGAGATTATGGCACCAGTACAGGGGGAGCAACATGAAGAACTTGAACAACCTATCCCAACACTACCACAATCACCACCACATACCTCACCACATCAAACACCACCTCTATATTTCAACCTAGTCCAACCAGAAACTTCCACACAACACACACAATCCCCATCCATCACTGAACAACCCACTTATGAACCATTTCCTACAACCCCACCCTCAAGCCAACAAGAAAACACACTTCAAAGAAATATTGAACTAATGTTGGAGAATGATGAGTTGAAGAGGAGAGTTGAGGAGGTTAGGGATGAAAATGTTGAGTTGAGTAGAAAGAATGAAGAGCTAACAAATGAAAATGAAATGTTGTTAAAAAGGTTAGCTGAAGCTGAACTGATGATTCAAACCCTGATGCAGGAGGTTGAGAAGACCTCAGCTGCCCCAAAACAGGGGGAGAATATAAATGATGATGTTGTGGGTATGACTAATGAAGAGAGTATTAATGATATTGATGGTTTGAAAATGATTATGAATGATTATGATGTTAGTGATGAGATTGAAGAAGAGGTATGTGAAGAGGAAACAAATGATGATGAGAATGTGATTACAGAAGAGTTGACTGATATTGTGGATGAGGAGATGACTATAGAGAATGTGAATGAGAATGCTACTACTGAGGAACTGATAAACACTGAACCTGAAGATGATCAAGAAGTTAGTTCCAAGAGGGCAGAGCATGATTCGGAATTAGATCAACTGTTCAAAGAAATTGATGAATATGAAACTAGTGATGAGCAAGAAAATGAAGAGCAGTTGAGAAAAAGAAAAGAAAAAGGCAAAGGAATAGCAACAGAGGATGAGCCTGTACCGATTCCGACGAAACCCGGTATACCCTAACCGGTAGACAATAGTTACGTCATATTTAATGTCGGGTACATGAGTTACCATAGTAACTATACGAGAATACAGGGTTCACTGTATTAATTGTGCGTGAATAAATAATTTATCGTATTGAATATGCGATTAATCGATTGATGGTTATTGAAACCCGAACGAATCGAGGGTTCAATTATAGACGAGATATATGATATTTAGTGATTTTACGAAGCATTAATGCTTCGGGATAAGTAAAGTACGGCACAGAAAAAGAATTTCGATTTAATGGTACGACGGTACATTAAACGAAACCTTTAATACCAAACCGAGCAAGAGACAATCGATCAAGCCGAAAAAGATGCGCGATAATTAATAATATGATGTTTTGAGTTAATAAATGTCATGGTCTAAGTTTTTAAAGTTTTTAAATCGGTTTTATATAAATTTCATTTTTAAGCCGAAAAAACGACCATTTTAGCCTCGTTTTAAGACGAATTAAACGTTTAACCGAAAAACAAACTGAACCAGATTATCCAAAACATTATCCAGATTTCGGAAATCGGAATATGTGGCTAGAAATGAAGAGGTGGGTCCCACCCCACCCCTCCCTTTAGTCCGATCGGACTACTTGTCCACAAAACACTTCATTTTCTTTTTTTTTACAAACAAAATCCAACAAAGCTTCAATTCTCTCAAGATCTTGAATCAAAAACCGACAATTCTAGCAAGAAAAACCGAGGTAAAATCGTGTTATTTACGTGTTCATATTCGTTTCTTGAGTTTTCTTTCAAGAAAATAAGGTTTTCAAGTGAAAAAGAGTGAAAACCCGAGATGGAACCGATTCTTGCATGATCAAGTGATGTATACGGGTTATACAAGGGATCTTGGTCCAAGAAAGGAGTTAAACGGACCAAAAACGAATTTTTACGGTTAAATCTTTGTTTTTGCATCATAACCGAAACCATGAAAGAAATGGCTTGATCGTGAGTGTAACTTGCTTGGTATTGTGGTATGTTGTTTGTAGGCTCTGTGTTTTGTGGTAGATAAGGCGGAAAGACGAGTTTGTAGCTTGTAGTGGCGGAAAACGAAAGGTATATTCGGTTTATGTCGGTGTATGTGTTTTTGGACAGATTGTTGGTCGTTTAGAGTTAGATCATGAAATTTTACAAGGATGTTCTACACATGAAAATAAGAGTTCTGTGAATTTTTGGTAATTTTTGGATAAAGGATGAATATTTGGTGAATTTAATGCTCGGTTTTGGCCAAAAATGGCGAAAAATAGTTAAATATCATGAAAAATTCTGAAAAATTGCAGATAAGCTTTTTATATCATGTATAAGTCACACACAAAATTTGAGGACAGTTGGAGAAGTCTAAGTAGGCTTTTCGGTTAAACGAGTTCTAGGGATTCTAGCTCGGTTTTAGTGAAAATGGCATGTAAAAGAAGATTTTGGTTCTGGAAAAATTACAGGGGACTATGTGGATGGCAGGGGACATCCAGGAAAAATTTGGGATTTTTCTAATGTCGTTTGGTATTTACGACATATTTAGTGTTTAAATGGTGTTTAAAAATAGATAAATAAATTTTAAATATAGAAATTAATTCTGGAAATATTTTTATAAAATTTCCCACTGTCAAGAAGTGATTTGTGCAAAATTTCAAGATCCGAGATTAAACGGATAATTATTTGTGCTAATTATCAAACTTTTAAAGTTAAAACGCGTAAACCGGTGAAGTTCGCTTAAGCGAGCTGACTGGTGTATAAAAACCCTAAAAATGAACCATTTTCATATAATTGAGTTAAACAAGTAAAAATGAATCATCCGAAAATAATTCGGATGATTTGGGTATTTTTAACCGATTAAACAGTTTCCGGAACGCCAAATACGGAAACGGGTCCCGCGGCCAATCGGGGCGTCTAAACCGAGCTCTAATTTCACAACTTAAACTAAATTATCAGTCAACCACTATTTTCGGGTCGTGTGTGACCAAACTCATTTTTGAAACATAAAAAAAAACGGGTAACCGTGCTAGGGGCACGCAAAACGGGGAAAACAAGCTATTAGAAAATTTGACTGTTGAACTCTAAACGACATCACAATCTGCGTCCGGAGAAGTGTTTCTGGGTTAACCTTGCCCCCAGAACGGGTACAGTGCTGGGTTAACAATGTCCCCAGATGTACCGGTTAACTTAGCTAAAGTTATATTAATAATGAGTGTATAGTAACGATCGTAGGGATCATATTACAGATTGGACGTGTTAACTGATAATGATTGTTGTTACCTGCTTGCATGTGCTAAGGTGAGTTTCACGAGCCCCTTTTTACTGAATTGTTTTAAATATTTTCCCGGGGCGGAAAACATGTTCCTATCAAAATGTTTAAATACATACTGAACGCATGGATTTGCGTGTATTTATAAATATTTGATTGTACGGGAATCGTACGGAATGGGTACAGGACTGGGTTAACAGTGTCCCCAGATGTCTTTGGAAGTGTTTCCGGGTTAACATTGCCCCCGGAGTGAGTACAGTACTGGGTTAACAGTGTTCCCAGTGGTCCCTAGAAGTGTTTTCGGGTTAACATTGTCCCCGGAGTCAGTACAGTACTGGGTTAACAGTGTCCCCAGTTAATATTATATTTTGATATGGATTTATCATGGGTTACTCAAATTGTGAAACTCACCAACTATTCGTAGTTGACCCGTTTTCTCACATGCTTTTCAGGTACAACTAAGATAAAGTGATTGCTTACGTGCTAAGTGCTTGTTGTGTGTAAGATTTGCGTGCGGGATGTTGGGATACATTATAACAGATAGGATTATGTATCGTATTGTATGATGCGTGTATCACCTAGACGGTAATGAAATACGAGATAATGAAATTTTGAAGTATATTAATGCATTCAGTTTTCTTTATAAACAATGTGGTTGATATCAGAGGTGTCTGTCGCATCCCGTTTACGTTTCCGCTGCGATTGCGGGGTGTTACAGAGCCTGCTGTATATGTTGAGAAAGATGTATCCTTTGTTGATACTGCTGCTGCTGCTGCTCTTGCTGAGAGAGAAAGACTGATTAAAGAATCAATGGAAAGGGAAGCAATTGCCCATTCCTTGACTGAAGAAGAGTTGGCACAGCAGGACCTATTGATCAATGAAGCCAATGTAGCAAAAGAAATATTTTCAAGATGTGGCAGATCAAGAGGTTATTGAAATTCTGGTGAATATGAACAAAACTCAAGAGTTTGATGACTCTTTGAGAAAGGTGGTTAACAAGTTTCAGGAGCAACAAGAGCAGACTGCTGAACCATCAACCAATCTTAACACTGACATGATTATACCTGAAGAGATTGGGAGTCAATTGCATCTGAAGCTGCTATGAAATGGGTTGAACAAGTAAAAGAAGACATGAAAAAGAACCCTACTAGTAACTGGGGAGAAAGAAGATTTGAAAAGACTTATCAAAGAAGAAGGAAATCTACTGAACAGACTGATGATGAACCAATCAGGGCAATCCCCTTGAAAACACTGAAACCAGGAGAAAAATTACCAGGGGTACCTGATGTTGATGTCCCTGAAGTTGAGGTTCCTAATGTGAATGTTACTGAACCAGAGCATCCTGCCTCTGATGAACCAAAAATAGATGCCATGAATGATCTATCAGATGATGGGGAGGATGACTCTGAGGAGTCTGATGGAAAGGGTGATGATCACCCTGATCAAGGAGGTGAGAAAGTTGACACAAGCTCTACTGCTGAGACCCCTCAAGCTGAAATGACTTATATTCAAAGGGGCATAATTGAAATAAATGCAGAGGAAGTCCTAAAGAAGGTTGAGAAAAGAAAGAAAAATACTGAGCATTATAAGAACTATTTGAAAGTCAGAGGTTATCCTGAAGCTGCTTTAGAAAAATACACTGCTGAACAAATTGAAGATCTCTATAACAGTGAGAAAGAGATAGTGTCAGAAAAATTTGTAAAACAAGATGATAAGATTGAATTGGAAGAATTAAAGAAGAAGTATGATGGTATGTGTGGTTATTTGATTGAGAAAGGCATGAAGCCTGAGGTTGTGAGAAATTTGAGCAAAGAGGCAGTATTTGACCTGTATTCCAAAATGAAACAGAAAGAGATGAAAAGGGTCTATACTGAGAGCACAATTCAAACTGAACTACCTGATGAGCCTCAAAAGTAGAAAAGAAGAATTCAGACATTAAGAGAAATGGAAAAGGAGCAAGTCAAACCTGTTGAAACTCATATCCCTCAAGATGATGTAAAGCCTGAACAAGAAACTGAACCATTTATGCCTTGGGAGAATGAGGAAATGATCAGCATCCTAAGAAACATAATGATAAACAAAAGAGGGATGACTGAGGCAGATTTTAATGTTCTGGAGAAAGAGGATCTGAAAACTCTTTTCTATCTGCAGAAGATGAGTGGGAAAAAGCATTAAGGGAGGGAGAAAATCCTAGATATTACTCTGATGGCAGATTTGTGCCTGCTGGACTGGCTAGAACTCCGGGAATGATTAAAATGTTAAGAGAACTGGAGTCAGCAGGACATGACATTGTAGAGATTGCAAACCTTTCTACTGAGATGGTGGAAGCAATATTTGTAAAGGCATTCAACTTGGGACCTCAAAAGCCCAAGAAATCAATTCCATTCAGACCACCAATCCATCAAAGATTGCAAAGAGGAAGAGGCAAAGCAGGAAGAGGAGAATCAAGCAGCTCAGTGCAACAAAGAACAAGACCACAGTCTGATGTGGATCTACTAAGAGAGCTTTACTATGACTCAGTTACTGATTCTATGAAAGTAATTATGGAAAGCATAATGCTAAGGGAGATAGTGGTCAGAAGTTACTTCCGTGAGTATAATAAAGATCAATTAAGAAGGATGGCCACACTTCACTTATATGATTTCAGGGACTGAGACAGATCAGCAGGAAGACAAATGAATGACTTATCTAAGTATCTGCAAGAACAGGCTGCTGATGGGTTCAAATTTTTGAAAGAAAAGAGAAGTTGGAGACTGATCCAACTTCACAAGTCAAAGAGGTCAGAAAAACTGAAGAAAATGGACAGGGCTGAACTGAACTACCAGATGAGAGTCCGAGATCAAAATCCTCTGTCCAACATGGAGACTTGTATAAGCTTGGGAAGAAGGATGAGAAGGCCAAATTACATAGTGCAGAAAAACGGTGTCATTACAGAAGTTGAATACAAAGAAGACACTGGCCACTATGTGCTGAGGAATTCAGATGGGAAGGCCATGGAAAAAATCAAGAAGGATGCAGATCTGACATGCCTACATAATGATGATCTTGCTGATATAAGAGACTTGGTGATACAAGAATGACACACTCACTACCAAGTGCTCAATATATTCAGAGAAAGGGCAGCATCTGTGATCCAGCTGAGAAGACAAGCAGCCTACAATGAGAGGAAAAGACAAATGAGATAGAATAGGCTTTGCTTTGTAATGTATTCAGACAAACCTTTGATTATGTAATTTTTACTTATGTAATTCAATTATGAAATTTGATGTGTATTTTGCTAAGTGTAAGTAACCATAGAATGTTTTGGGTCAGCTGAGGTGTTCCAATCTAGGGGGAGATTGTTGGGTCAAGAGTTTGACCCAAATGAGGAGATTTGACCTAAATGAAGAATATTGAAGATTGGAATCTTCTCAACCTCCTCAGAAGCTGCTAAGTATTGAATCCGGGTACACCTTGGACCTTCGAGTAAGCTTTTACTTAGCCGAGTACGAGATTTTGCCTTCCGGGCACGGTTTACTTCAAATAATCTTCTTAAGTGGATATCCGAGCAAGGTATGCTTTTTGGTGATTTCCGAGTAAGGTTCATCTATTTGGCATATCCGAGTAAGGTTCACTTTGTCAAGCAGGGTTGTTCTTCAAGACCAAGTATTTTACTCTTCCGAGTAAGGTATGGTCAACCAAGTCCAAGAAGCCAAGCAATTGGAAGACCGGGCAAGGTATTCTTTAATAATTATGGTCCGAGTATACTTGATGAGTTGATGGAATATCTCTAAGTTATATCGAGTAAGGTTCGGCTCGAGTAAGGTATTTACTCCCGAGTACGCCTTATCAATAAGTTGTTTAACTAACAATGAGCCGAACAGGATCATAGAAGAACAAGGTTGCTCGTAAGGATTTTTCGAGCAAAGTTTGATAAATTCAAGAAGATTGAAGTCTACTCGGTGAATATGTTACTTAGTAAAATATTTGTTAAGTAAAGTCTACCCGGAAACTGATTCCTAGTACACTTCTATGTTTACCAAGTCTGAAGGAAGGCCGAGTACGCTGCGTACTCGGAGACTGAAGTTTAATGAAAAGCCTACCCGGAAGACTTGTTTTACACTTAGTATAATTTTTGAATATGTAAATTGAATATGTACTATCGGATAGGGTTTCTAGAAGGAATGACAGCCTGTCCTAAGTTGGCAGGCCTATAAATAGAATAATTAGGGCACGCCGCCAAGGAAACACACAAGGACGGAACACATGGAAAAGGAGACAATACGGATAAGACCGACACATTAATTAAGAGAATATTGTGTGTGTGATGGATGTCCGAGGATTCCTCCTAAACCCTAATCGATTATCCTTTTGTATGATTAACGTTATATAAATGGAAATCTTTTGAGTGAATCCTCCGTGTGTCTTCGTATTTTGAATATTCATTGCAACCGTATGTTTGTTATTGATTCCGCCTCTAACAAATGGTCATCTTTCTAAACATAGTAACCCGTCATTAACTCTCTTGTCAACACGATTAATTTTCTGTGAGTTATGATATGATTGGTTAAGATCCGAGCCGAATCGACCATCATATACGGGACCTGACACTCAATCTTGATATCCTGTCTGTCAAGTTTGCTTTTGACAAATATAACCTTTTCCATAATCATAGGTTCTTCATCACTGCTTTCTCTAACCCTTGACTGTCTCTTTTCATATTCTTCCATAGTTTCTACTTCTCCAACATCCAGTACTTAATGACTAGAGAAGACTGGATAAATTGGGATATAGTTTTCTGATTCAAATTTTTCAGTTATTCTCTCCTTTTTGTTTTGCTTTATCCTTTCCAACACAGCCTTGCTTAGTGGCCTGACTGCATTGTAGCTTATCTTCTTCTTTTCACAAATGTCAAAAGATACCTTTTCTCTTTTCATCTTATCATTTTGTTTCTTCATTCTTGGTGGGACTGGTGGATGCTTTGGAAGTTGATCAACAGACTCTGGTTTCTTGTATTTTCTTCCTCTTTCAGCAGCTTTGATTTCCTCTTTAGTAATTTGATCACTCAAATCACTCAAGTCATCTTGATCCAAATCAATTGACTCAAGGTCATCTTCAGAGACTTGAACTCCAATTGACTTTTCTTCTTTCAATTCTTTCTTCACAACAAACTCTCATTCTTCACTCACCTCAACATTCTTATACAAATCTACAAGTTTTTCTTTGTCTTGAAAAACATCTATGAATTGTTGTAGATATGCATTTCTTTTCTCTTTATCAACTTTTGGCATAAAGTTGTTGTTGAATGGTGATGGTACTTCTTTGTACTTGTCTTCTTTCTTAATTTGATTTAAAATTCCACAGATGTTTCCAGTGGAGATCAAGTTCTTCAAAAATTCATTATCAGCTTGTAGTTTTGTGTTATGTACTTTTTCTTCTATAACCATTTTCTTCAACCCATCTATTTCAGTTGTGAACCTTTTCTAAGCTCTGTAGCTGTTTATAAAGTCCTCTTCCAAACTTTTCATTCTTTCCTCACTTATCAATTCACTTGCCTCATATGTATTGATGATACTTTGTTTCCTAAAACACTCACTTTTCAGCTTGCCTACTTTTGTTTTCAATTCATTGATAAGTTCATTTAAATCAACAGTAGGAGCAGATTGTACCTGAGATGAAGATGGAGTTTCTTTCTCAATTATAGCCATATGCCACATTTGCTCTCTTGATATCATATGCAATGTCTTCTTCATGATTGCTCCAATCAAAGTTACCTTCATGTTGTGTAGTCACTGCCACATTTCCTTGGTTTCTTGGTTGATTTTGGTTGGATGGAACAGTGTTGTTTGGAACATTTTGAACTGCTTGAAGGTTCTGATTATTATTCATTTGAAAACCTTGATTCTGAGGCACCCCTTAATTAAATTTATTCATTTAAGGCTGAAAGTTGTTGAAGTTGGGATTGTAATTTCTTGGCAAGTTGCATTCTCTTCGAAAATGTCCTGGCTGTTGGCAATTGTAGCAGATTTCCTTTGACTTGTCAAATCCAATTCTCTCATTAGGACCAGAAACCAGAGATATACCAGTTCTATTATACAACCTCTTACTTCTCAAAGCTAACATGACAGCTTGCCACTTCAAATCCATGTCTTCTAAATCATCTCCATAAGTTTGCTCTAAATCATCTTGTACCACACTTGTGTTAGTTAGATTCTTTACAACAAATGCATTATATGAATCAGTAAACATAGACAGCAATGCCTGTGTTTCATTGCTTTGACCATTTTCACCACTAGAGTGAGGTACATTCCCACTTGCCATTGAGGCAGTATCAGTGTCATCAATCAGTCGCACATTGAATCTCTGCTGATTTCCTTGATTACTTGTGCTACCACCAATAAAAGACTTTGGAGTATCAACATTGTGCTCAACTGGTTCTTCAATAATGGGAATTTGTTGTTGATTCTTGGTAGTCAAATTTCCCATGGGTGTAATCAATGCATTTGAAACATTGAAGCAGGGTCTTTCTTCTTTAATCATTTCATTCTCTATCATCTCCAGTTCTGCAGCCTGAAGGAAGCATATCACATCATCCAATTTCAAGTCATTGAAATTATGCTTCTGAAGGATGAACTTGCAAGCAGTATACCATTCCTTTGGCATTGAGTTGAGTAACGTTGTGTTTAAATCAAAGTCAGTCATGACATAATCAGTTGTCCTCAACTCGTTCACAATACCTAGAAAGAGTTCTAGTATTGATTTTAACCTTTCTCTTTCCTTATACTTGAACCTTTCCAACTGTTGCTTCAATCTTTGCTTCTTTATGTTCTTCAGTTCAGTATTCCCTTCATACATCTCAAGGATGGCATCATACATTTGCTTGGAAGTTGTGTGATGTGCCACCTTGGTTAAAATCTCCTAAGACAGTCCTAGCTTAATCATAGCTAAGGCTCTGTCATCCACCTTTCTCATTCTTTCTCTTAGAGCTGCAGTTCCAGCTGTATTTGCACCTTCTTCAGCTGCAGCTTGTGGACCATTCTTGATGGAGTTCCACATATCAAAATCATTGTAACACACTGCTGCTTCAAAAAGCACTTTCCACTTGGTAAAGTTTTCCTGTCCATACAATCTTGGTATCTTGTTAGTAGACACCTCTTGTTCCTCATATCCAGACACTTTCAAAGACTTAAAAAAAATCAGTTTCTTAGTAAAAATCAAAGTTTTAAAAATAATCAGATCTGAAAACAGGTTGTTCAGATCTGATGT
This sequence comes from Bidens hawaiensis, assembly GCF_021521415.1. Classification (NCBI taxonomy): domain Eukaryota; kingdom Viridiplantae; phylum Streptophyta; class Magnoliopsida; order Asterales; family Asteraceae; genus Bidens; species Bidens hawaiensis. Next base: position 189,993 of record NW_027495849.1, read on the forward strand.
GTCTAATATGATTAGATCAAGATTTAGATATAAAGATTAAAGCTTTAATTGACATAAGGAAGAGAAAACACCTGTATATTGTAGATCTGGAAGAAAACTGAAGAACATAGTTGCTGACGTCATGAATCATTGGAACAGTGGTCTGCTTACGTCATCTTTCTTCAAATCTTCAATTAGCAAGAAGAATCTTTCCAAAATAGCAGCAACAAGCTCTGATACCACTTGTCAGGTCCCCGATTTCAGCTGGATCTTAGTCAAATCATGTCATACCTCACACAAATAGATGTGTTGACAAGGGAGTTAATGACGGGTTGCTATATTTATAAAGTTCACCGTTTGTTAAAGGCGGAATCAATAACAAACATATGATTGCTTAAAACGTATTCAAAGTTAATCAACACAAACAAGATTTACTCAAAAGATTTCCATTTATATAAATGAATCATACAAAGTGGATAATCGTTTTAGGGTTTCTTGATAAGGAAGGTTTTCAGCTGTCACACATAAAATTCTTTCTTAATAAATGTGACTGTCTACCTTGTTGTGTTTCCTTATCTTGTTAGGTGTGCCCTAAGTTACTCCATTTATAGGCCTGACACCTGTTGTAACGCCCTGAAATTCGATTGGTAAACTAGGATCGTGAAATCATCGGAAACTATAGACTTTGGGATTCTGGACGATAAGTTCGGAACCCATATCATTGGAAAAATCTGCTTTTATCATTTAAAATGTTTATTTTATAAAACGACATTTACGCCTGAAAAATATTAATTTTTATGCTTTCGAAAAATTAAATGTTCTTATTTAAAAAGATTTCAAATAATTATTCGGAAAATGGTTTTATAAAAGTTTTGCTGAAAAAGTTTTAGTTTGTTTAAAAACTTATGAACTCGACTAGTCTTGACCCGTCGGTAGCCTAAACCCGAACCCGAGTCACCCGAGTATTTAAGCGGAAAATCAAGTATTCTTACACCATCTCTTTCATTTCCACCAACACTTCCCACCCAAACACTCTCATTCTAGAGAGAGAAAGTCTTCAAACTTCAAATCCGAGTCCACAAATCTGTTTGTTGTTATTCTTGGTAAGATCTTCTTGAAAATCATCCATTTTCATAACCATTTTCGGCCTCAAATCGAGCAAAAACACCCATTTTCGTTTCTAGAGTTTTCGGGTCAAAAACCGTCTTGTTTTGGTGTCAAAATGCAGGCTTTTGTGTTTAAAATCACTAGGAATCGATAGCCCTTTCAATCCCGAGCATTTCCATGTCAAAAACTTCGATTTTGGGTCAAAAATCTGGAAAATCTGAAAAAAAAGTAGGTTTCTCCGTCGCCCAGCTTGAAGGAGTCGAATCAGACTTATTCGATCGAACCAGTCGATCGAATCAGTCCAGTCGATCAAATAGGAAAGCAACCGAATGGTCTCCAACTCATTCGACCGAATGAGTTTCGTATTCGATCGAAGGAGTGTCTATTCGATCGAACAAGTTCCATGTTCGACCGAACGAGTTTTTCCAACTGGTTCGACCAAATGTGTTTCTAGTTCGATCGAGTGTGCCTCAGATTCGATCGAATGTGTGTCTATTCGATCGAACGTGTTCCTATTCGATCGAATCAAGCCAGAACCAAGCGGTTTTCGTCTTTAAAACCCAGTTTTTGCTCGAGGCCGCGTAAGCTCGTTTTCTTAGACTTATAGCACGTTGTTAACCTTATATATATGTTCAACTCTAGGCTAAGGAGATCTATTGTAGCACCATCCTAACCCGAGATCAAGGTGAGTTCATAGCCCCTATTTAAGCTTTTCAAAACTATGGGGTGGAAACATGGTAACTTTACACGTTTGGATAAAATCATTTATGCAAACACTCTTTAAACTATAAACTTTTGGATTTCTACACACGTGCGGAAATCCACAAGCTTTTTAAGAATCTATAAACTTTGGAAATCTATGAACATGGGGAAAACCCATCAACTTATGGAGATCTAAGAACATTGGAAATCAATGAGTATGGGAAATTCTATGAACATTGACATCATGGGAATGGGAATCATATTCATATCATCATAGTCATTGTGTCAGCATGGAAATCTAGAGATCAAAGTATCATGAGTTGAATTGGACGCGAGAGTCTATTCTACTCTCGGTAGAACTCGCGACCATGAGTGGCATTCTATTCTCGGTGGCACTCGTAACTCATGGGATTTCATACTAGTCTCGGTGAAATCCATAACTCTTGAGGACCTATACTAGTCTCGGTAGGGACCAAGGGAACCCAGGATTCTTTGGGGAGTCTATCCTACTCTCGGTAGAACCTAGCTGAGTCCTGGATGACAAGAACGAGGTAGTCTTGGTTTAAGTCTTGCGTGGGATCAATCAAGTCTTGTGTGATCATTGAGTTTCATCATCATTCATCATCATCATCATTTATTCACCATCATCTTGGATACTAGTAAACAGTGGGATCTTGGTGTTGGTTTATCTAGTAAACTTAGCATGCTCAAATCTATATGTCCTTATTTATGCTTAACTGCTATGTGCTACATGTACCGTTGGGAGACCACAAATCTTTGAGTAATCTTATCACAAACGACTCTAATGGGAGAATAATAAGCCCGCTGAGAGTCCAGGAGAACATTTCATGTTTTACTTACTATAAAAACCTCTTTGGGAAAACCAAGAGACCTTTTCTTACAAACCATCTTAAAACCGGGTATTATATCCAAACATAGTAGTATAAGTTGTAGGAGTGGTGGGTTAGCCGCAGGTACACCCTATATATAAACCCCTACAACCTATACTAGTATGTTTGTGTATAAACTCTTTTTCTTTAAACCTATGAATTCACTCATCTACTTTATGTAGTTGACAGTTTGTTACATGTTTTCAGGAAATAATGCAGCAAGTAATCCCTAGCAAGTTTAGAGGCCTTAGAGAGATGAAGGCTAGTCTAGGAGTTGTTTGGAAACTTGATATTTTGTATTAAAACAATTTGTTTCATGTTACCTGGATGGTGTAATATTTGACATTTTGGTTATGTTTATGCATTTAGACTTTTATACTATTGTGCTCAACAATCACGACTTAGTCGCCGCGCCTCGATTATTCCGCCATCACGATCGGGGTGTGACAGATTGGTATCAGATCCAGTGGTTATAGGGAATTAGGAAACCGACCTAGACTATAACCTAGGATCCTTGACTCTAGATAGCTCATGCATCACAATCACATGTCTACACTTATATACGTGCTGCGTGCTTATGTGTTGTATATTAACTGTTAATCTCTTGAGCCATGTCATTCTGTGTTCTTGGTATAATCTATGTCCTCTATTCTTAATATTTGGCGTGTCATTGATTCTATTTAACGCTCGTTTTTTTTTCTTTCGTTTTGTCAAGAATGCCTCCCAGACGTGCACCCGCCCCCTTGGACTCCGCTGATCTAGCCAACCTTATAGCCCAGCAGATCGCGGCTGTGTTACCAGGCATGGTAACAGCCATCAGCCAGGGGCTGAGGCAAGAAGGAACCTCTGGGGCCAACCAAATTCCAGCTCAGAACGCAAATGAACCAGCAAATAAGCCATACAAGGACTTCATGGCTACCAAACCCACCAGCTTCAGCGGTTCAGAAGGCGCCGTTGGTCTCCTCCAGTGGATCGAAAAGATGGAGGCTGCCTTTGTTATTAGCTCGTGCCCTGAGACACTGAAAGTCACGCACGCGGCAAGCATGTTGTCTAAACGCGCGCTGACCTGGTGGAACAACGAGATAAGAACCCGTGGGCGTGAGGCTGCCTTGGCCATGACCTGGTCGGAATTTGTAGCTTTGGTTACCCGCGAGTTCGTACCTCGCAGTGAGGTGCAGAAACTTGAAGCTGAGTTTTGGGTGCACAGAATGAAGGGCGCTGATCACCAAGGGTACACGGAGCGTTTTCACAAGCTCTCCCTTCTCGTACCACACTTGGTCACCCCTCCCTCCCGGGCTATTGAGCTTTACATCAATGGCCTACCTGACACTGTCCGTGGAATCGTTATCGGGGCTGACCCATCAACCCTACAAGCGGCCATTGAACTAGCTGCCCGACTGACCCAGGACCAGGTTAAGACTGGGGTCCTAGCCAAAGGTACGGGCAAGGCCGCTGAGGGCTCATCCAAAAAGATCAACCGCATCAAAAAGCGTAAGGCTAGCAGTTACGCGATGGTTACTCCCGCAACCCCAATCAGCTCTGTCGCTCCTGCTCCCACCCCTTCTGGAAGGCCAAAGAGGGAGTACACTGGGGTTCACCCCAAGTGCGGCACTTGCCAATTTCATCACCCTGCCGGAACCCCGTGCTGGAAATGCACGAACTGTGGACGTTTGGGGCACCTAGCGGAACGCTGCAGATTTCAAGGTAATCAACTGGCAATACAGAGCAGCAGTTCCCAACCCAGCAACACTCGAAGCTGTTTCGAGTGTGGAGCCACGGACCATTTCAGGAGCAGGTGTCCTCGTCTTGCAAATCTTCCTCCGGCCCGAGGCCGAGCCTTTACTATTGGCGCTGCTGAAGCTCGCCAAAATCCTGACGTCATTACTGGTACGTTCATCCTTAACAATCTCTGGGTTTCTATTCTATTTGACACGGGTGCAGATAGGAGTTTTATTTCTAGCGAGTTGGTCCCATTGCTTAATCTAGGAACCTCTGTCTTAGACCCCGCTTTCTCTGTCGAAATGGCAAACGGAGAGTCTACCCAAGTGAACAAAATCGTTCGCAATTGCACGCTTACGTTTGATCAGACGTCTCTTAACATTGACCTCATCCCTATGCAATTAGGAAGTTTCGATGTAATTGTTGGGATGGATTGGTTGTCCATCAACCACGCGGAAGTGGTGTGTGCTGAGAAGCTCATTCGCGTTCCTTGTTCTTCTGGCGAGTCCATAATTATTCAAGGAGAAAGATCAGGCAGATGTCTGAAATTAATCTCCTGCTTTAAAGCTCGGCGATGCCTTCGAAAGAAGTGTCTCGCCTTCCTAGCTCATGTCTCCATCAAGAAATCTTTGGGGAAGAAGCTCTCTGATGTCCCCGTTGTGCGTGAATTTCCAGACGTTTTTCCTAAAGACTTACCCGGACTACCTCCTAGCCGACAAGTCGAATTCCACATCGAATTAGTTCCCGGTGCAACCCCCGTGGCAAAATCTCCGTATCGTTTGGCTCCGTCAGAAATGCAGGAATTATCGAGCCAGCTACAGGAACTACTAGACAAGGGTTTTATTCGCCCTAGTTCATCTCCATGGGGAGCTCCAGTCCTCTTCGTCAAGAAGAAGGACGGATCTTTCCGGATGTGCATAGACTATCGTGAGCTTAACAAACTCACGGTCAAGAATCGGTATCCATTACCAAGGATTGACGATCTTTTCGACCAGCTGCAAGGAGCCACTTACTTTTCCAAGATCGACCTACGCTCAGGTTATCACCAAGTACGCGTCATGGAGGACGACATCGCGAAAACCGCTTTCAGAACTCGTTATGGACACTACGAGTTCCTAGTCATGCCTTTTGGTTTGACGAATGCCCCTGCGGTGTTCATGGATCTCATGAATCGCGTTTGTCGTCCATACCTGGACCAGTTTGTTATCGTCTTCATTGACGATATTCTCGTTTATTCCCGCTCTAAAGCCGACCATGAGCTTCATCTCAGGCTTACCTTGGATCTGCTGAGGAAAGAGCAACTCTACGCCAAATTCTCCAAATGCGAATTCTGGCTAAGGGAAGTTCAATTCTTAGGTCACATCATTAACAAGGAAGGCATTCATGTCGACCCTGCCAAGATTGAAGCCATCAAAAATTGGGGAGCGCCTACAACGCCAACCGAAATTCGTTCATTTCTTGGTTTAGCTGGGTACTACCGTCGATTCATCTCGAACTTTTCAAAGATCGTATTGCCTCTCACAATGTTAACTCAAAAAGGGGAACCATTCATTTGGAACCAAGAGCAAGAAGAGGCTTTCCAAACATTGAAACATAAACTCTGTCATGCACCAATCCTGTCACTTCCTGAGGGTAACGATGATTTTGTTGTTTATTGCGACGCCTCGAGCCAAGGTCTAGGCTGCGTCTTAATGCAACGCGGTAAGGTCATCGCTTATGCCTCGCGCCAACTCAAGAGTCATGAGAGGATTTATGTCACCCACGACTTGGAATTGGGTGCTGTGGTCTTTGCCTTAAAAATATGGAGACACTACCTATACGGTACGAAATGTGTCATCTTCACCGACCACAAGAGCCTACAACACATCCTCAACCAAAGGGAGCTAAACATGCGACAACGTCGATGGGTTGAACTCCTAAGTGACTACGACTGCGAAATCCGCTACCACCCTGGAAAGGCTAACGTAGTGGCTGACGCGTTAAGTCGCAAGGAAAGGACCCAGTTGCATGCGATCCGTATTCAGTCCAATCTTCCCTCCTTGGTTCTTGAAGCTCAAAAGCAAGCGATTGCTGGTGGTGATCTCAAAAATATGCTATCTTGCGGTGCCGAACGGAAGTTTGAAACCAAGTATGATGGTATACTTTACTACTTAAATCGCATGTGGATTCCAAACTCTGAACCACTTCGAGAACTTATCCTGAACGAAGCGCACAAATCCAGATACTCTATTCACCCGGGCAGTGATAAAATGTATCAGAATCTCAAGTCTCACTTCTGGTGGCCGGGTATGAAGAAAGTCATAGCTTTGTACGTCGGTAGGTGCCTAACATGCTCGCGGATCAAGACTGAACATCAGAGACCATCTGGCCTGTTACAAAAACCGATCATACCGCAGTGGAAGTGGGACGAAGTCGCTATGGACTTCATTACCAAACTCCCGCGGACACCCAGCGGTTATGACACGATTTGGGTTATCGTGGATTACTTGACCAAGTCTGCCCACTTTCTCCCTGTCTGCGAGGACTACACTACGGAGAAGCTGGCGCGGATTTACATTCGTGAGATCGTAACCCGTCACGGTGTGCCAAAGGGCATCACGTCTGACCGTGACCCCTCTTTTGCGTCAAGGTTCTGGAAGTCATTTCAGAAAGCCTTTGGGACAAGTGTGAAACTTAGCTCTGCCTATCATCCTGAAACGGACGGACAGAGCGAAAGGACCATACAAACCCTGGAGGATATGCTCAGAGCCTGTATCCTTGAATTCGGTAGTAGCTGGGAGACTCACCTTCCTCTTGCAGAGTTCTCATACAATAACAGCTATCATGCTACCATCAAATGCGCACCATTCGAGGCACTCTATGGCAGGAAATGTCGTTCTCCACTGTGTTGGTCCGAGACCGGAGATTCTCAAATCCTCGGCCCGGAACTGATACAGGAAACCACTGACAGTATCGCCATCATCCAGCAAAGACTTAAGGACGCCCGCTGTCGACACAAGTATTACGCTGACAAACACCGCAAACCTCTGGAGTTCCAAATAGGCGATCGCGTAATGCTCAAAGTTTCCCCCTGGAAGGGCATTGTTCGCTTCGGGAAAAAGGGAAAGTTTGCTCCAAGGTACGTAGGACCTTTCAAGATCATCGAAAAGGTCGGACCCGTAGCCTATCGCTTGGAATTGCCTCCAGAACTCAGCCGTGTTCACAACGTTTTTCATGTGTCGCAACTCAAAAAGTGCCTCGTTGACGAGACCGCTCAAATCCCGATCGACACGGTTCGCATCGACGACAAACTACACTTTGTTGAGGAACCTGTCGAGATCCTAGATCGAGAAGTCAAAAGGACTAAGCGAAGCCGGATACCCATAGTCAAGGTACGTTGGAACAACCATCGTGGACCCGAGTTCACATGGGAGCGAGAGGATAAGATGAAGGAGGAATACCCTCATCTGTTCGCATAGTCATCATCTTTGTAATTCTAGAAATCTTGGAGTCTATGTAATCGTAATCATGTAATCAGGGACCAATATCAATCAATGAAGTATCATGTTGTTCCTATTTGCTTATAAATATTCTCTTATTTGCATAACACCAAGTTTGGCTACCCATGACTCGTGCTGGAAAACACAAGTTGTGCATACTTAATCATGTAAACATTGGGGTAAACTATGTATCATTGAGCCAAAATTTGTCATCATTCTAGCATTCATGAAGCATGGTTGTGTGTGTGTGTGTGGTGTCGTGACGATTTTTCTAGCCGCACACAATGGAGTTTATACATTGATACAAGGTGAACTCGTAATTATAGTCCGGAATATAATTACATCAAGTTCACAGGTGTATACGTGTATAAACAATATGCTATTGTGTAACTATGAGTCGTGAACTCAAGCTTCGTGTAGGGAATTAATCAATGAATGTTGAAGGAGTGGTGGGTTAGCCGCTGGTACACCCTATACATAAACCCCTTCGGCACAAGTTGATTATGTCTGAAGCGAGACTTGGAGTTAGGGACTCATAGTTAGCGTGGCAGCTGTGAGGCGTTAAATTCAAGAGTTATTGAGGGAATTATTCATTGGAGATTGAAGGAGTGGTGGGTTAGCCGCTGGTACACCCTATATTTAAACCCCTTCAATCCGAAATGAATATGTCTGATGTAAAGCTTGAAGGTGATGCCTTGTAGTGGAAAATAGTGTGTCGTCCTGTGTGTCATTGAACTAATAGGAGTCGAAAGAAACACCCAAGTGGAGTTGAGGGAGTGGTGGGTTAGCCGCTGGTACACCCTATATATAAACCCCTTCAACTTGATTTGGGTGGTATCCAAGACGAAAATTAGGGGTAGTGGCGCATAGTGGTCATCATGGGATCATTTGATCTAAAACATCATTGCATCAACTATACTAAGTTCTAAATTTCGGGACGAAATTCCTCTAAATTGGGGAGGATGTAACGCCCTGAAATTCGATTGGTAAACTAGGATCGTGAAATCATCGGAAACTATAGACTTTGGGATTCTGGACGATAAGTTCGGAACCCATATCATTGGAAAAATCTGCTTTTATCATTTAAAATGTTTATTTTATAAAACGACATTTACGCCTGAAAAATATTAATTTTTATGCTTTCGAAAAATTAAATGTTCTTATTTAAAAAGATTTCAAATAATTATTCGGAAAATGGTTTTATAAAAGTTTTGCTGAAAAAGTTTTAGTTTGTTTAAAAACTTATGAACTCGACTAGTCTTGACCCGTCGGTAGCCTAAACCCGAACCCGAGTCACCCGAGTATTTAAGCGGAAAATCAAGTATTCTTACACCATCTCTTTCATTTCCACCAACACTTCCCACCCAAACACTCTCATTCTAGAGAGAGAAAGTCTTCAAACTTCAAATCCGAGTCCACAAATCTGTTTGTTGTTATTCTTGGTAAGATCTTCTTGAAAATCATCCATTTTCATAACCATTTTCGGCCTCAAATCGAGCAAAAACACCCATTTTCGTTTCTAGAGTTTTCGGGTCAAAAACCGTCTTGTTTTGGTGTCAAAATGCAGGCTTTTGTGTTTAAAATCACTAGGAATCGATAGCCCTTTCAATCCCGAGCATTTCCATGTCAAAAACTTCGATTTTGGGTCAAAAATCTGGAAAATCTGAAAAAAAAGTAGGTTTCTCCGTCGCCCAGCTTGAAGGAGTCGAATCAGACTCATTCGATCGAACCAGTCGATCGAATCAGTCCAGTCGATCGAATAGGAAAGCAACCGAATGGTCTCCAACTCATTCGACCGAATGAGTTTCGTATTCGATCGAAGGAGTGTCTATTCGATCGAACAAGTTCCATGTTCGACCGAACGAGTTTTTCCAACTGGTTCGACCAAATGTGTTTCTAGTTCGATCGAGTGTGCCTCAGATTCGATCGAATGTGTGTCTATTCGATCGAACGTGTTCCTATTCGATCGAATCAAGCCAGAACCAAGCGGTTTTCGTCTTTAAAACCCAGTTTTTGCTCGAGGCCGCGTAAGCTCGTTTTCTTAGACTTATAGCACGTTGTTAACCTTATATATATGTTCAACTCTAGGCTAAGGAGATCTATTGTAGCACCATCCTAACCCGAGATCAAGGTGAGTTCATAGCCCCTATTTAAGCTTTTCAAAACTATGGGGTGGAAACATGGTAACTTTACACGTTTGGATAAAATCATTTATGCAAACACTCTTTAAACTATAAACTTTTGGATTTCTACACACGTGCGGAAATCCACAAGCTTTTTAAGAATCTATAAACTTTGGAAATCTATGAACATGGGGAAAACCCATCAACTTATGGAGATCTAAGAACATTGGAAATCAATGAGTATGGGAAATTCTATGAACATTGACATCATGGGAATGGGAATCATATTCATATCATCATAGTCATTGTGTCAGCATGGAAATCTAGAGATCAAAGTATCATGAGTTGAATTGGACGCGAGAGTCTATTCTACTCTCGGTAGAACTCGCGACCATGAGTGGCATTCTATTCTCGGTGGCACTCGTAACTCATGGGATTTCATACTAGTCTCGGTGAAATCCATAACTCTTGAGGACCTATACTAGTCTCGGTAGGGACCAAGGGAACCCAGGATTCTTTGGGGAGTCTATCCTACTCTCGGTAGAACCTAGCTGAGTCCTGGATGACAAGAACGAGGTAGTCTTGGTTTAAGTCTTGCGTGGGATCAATCAAGTCTTGTGTGATCATTGAGTTTCATCATCATTCATCATCATCATCATTTATTCACCATCATCTTGGATACTAGTAAACAGTGGGATCTTGGTGTTGGTTTATCTAGTAAACTTAGCATGCTCAAATCTATATGTCCTTATTTATGCTTAACTGCTATGTGCTACATGTACCGTTGGGAGACCACAAATCTTTGAGTAATCTTATCACAAACGACTCTAATGGGAGAATAATAAGCCCGCTGAGAGTCCAGGAGAACATTTCATGTTTTACTTACTATAAAAACCTCTTTGGGAAAACCAAGAGACCTTTTCTTACAAACCATCTTAAAACCGGGTATTATATCCAAACATAGTAGTATAAGTTGTAGGAGTGGTGGGTTAGCCGCAGGTACACCCTATATATAAACCCCTACAACCTATACTAGTATGTTTGTGTATAAACTCTTTTTCTTTAAACCTATGAATTCACTCATCTACTTTATGTAGTTGACAGTTTGTTACATGTTTTCAGGAAATAATGCAGCAAGTAATCCCTAGCAAGTTTAGAGGCCTTAGAGAGATGAAGGCTAGTCTAGGAGTTGTTTGGAAACTTGATATTTTGTATTAAAACAATTTGTTTCATGTTACCTGGATGGTGTAATATTTGACATTTTGGTTATGTTTATGCATTTAGACTTTTATACTATTGTGCTCAACAATCACGACTTAGTCGCCGCGCCTCGATTATTCCGCCATCACGATCGGGGTGTGACACCTGTAGACATCTGTCATTACTTCTAGAAACCATATCTGATAATACATATTCAAATTAAATATTCAGAAATATTCTAAGTGTAAAACAAGTCTTCCGGGTAGGATTTGCATCAATCTTGTCTTTCCGAGTATGCTCGGGCATCCTTCATAACTTGGTAGCATAGAAGTGTGCTCGGGATTAGTTTTCGGGTAGACTTTACTTGAAGAGTATTTTACCAGGTAAAATACTCATCGGGTAGACTTCAATCTTCTTGGCTTTATCAGACTTTGCCCGACAAATCCTAACGAGCAACCTTGTTCTTCAATGGTCCTATCAACTCCTTGCCTGGAATAAGCTTATTAGCAAAGTGTGCTCGGAGGCACTTTACCTTGCTAGAGTTGAATCCCGCCCGATGATACTTGTGATACTTCATTAAACACTGGGCATACCCGTACCATCTTTATTAATAAATACCTTGCCCGATCTCCAAATACTTGGTTACTTGAGCTTGGTTAGCCTAAAGCTTACTCGGAAGTGAACTTTACTTGGCTATGAAGAACAAACCTGCTTGATAAAGTGTTCTTTGCCCGGACTTGCATATATTAGTGAACCATACCCGGTAATGCACTAGTTTGCAAACCCTGCTCGGATATTCACTAAAGGAGACTTAGTTAAGATAATTCTGCCCGATAGACAAAATATCGTACCCGGCTAAGTAAAAGCATGCTAGAAGGCTTGGGTGTACCCAGATCCATACTTAGCGAATTCTGAGGAGGTTGAGAAGATTCCAATCTTTCATCTTATCAGTTTTGTGTCAAATCTTGACTCAACAAGCTGGAACATATGGACCATTCTTTATGTAGTTCCACATTTTAGTATAATTGTAGCAAACAACAGCTTCAAAGAGAACTTTCCACTTGATGTAGTTTTCTTTATCTAACAATCTTGAAATCTTGTTAATAGACACCACTTGGTCATCCATTTGTTAGAAATGTTTTGTTTTTGTATTTTTGAATAATACATTTGAAATGAAAATTACTTAAATATTTCAACAAACTTTGAATGAATGACAAGATCTGAGGATATAATCCTTGAATCTGATGAAGACAGATGGATTAAACCAAGATCTAGACTCAGAACAAACAATAAACATATTAGATCTTAGATTATAATACTTTTAAACCATAGATGATTGTAGATCTGAAAAATTAAAAACAGGGTGGCTGACGTCACTGCTTAATGAAATAGTGCTCAGCTGACATCATCATCTTCTTCTTCAAAATCAGCTAATATTTGGTATAAAGCTTTAGAATAAGTCTTCTTAGCAACAAAATGGTCTTCACAAGGGAAAACCTAAGCTCTCATACCACTTGTCAGGATTGATCAATCACAATCAACCTCGTAACAATCAACTAAAAGTTGACAAGACGGTTACGATAATGCTAGTGTGAAAACCCAATGAACACTAAAGGCGGAATCAATAGTATTCAGGTTGTTGTTTAAAGAACACAAAGATGACAAAACACACAAGACACTCAAAAGATTCTAATTCATATGAATTAAAAATACAAGGAAGATCTCTAGGATTTCAAGGCAGAATGTCTGGTGAAAGACTACATTCCGTACAAGGATATTCTGTCTGCTAAGAAACTGTAATCAGCCGTCAAATCACTCACTTGTGCTCTTTCATAAATGTGACCTAAAATTTCCTTAAATAGGCACAACTGACACCTTCTAGAAACACTAATGATTGTTACATAACATATTCAAATGTATTCAGAATATTACAAGTGTAAAAGGTCTTCGAGTAGGCTTCTATCCTTGTCGAGCAAACCTTGTAACCATAAGTGTGCTGGAACAGTTCTCCAAGCAAGCTTTACTTCAAATATTTTTTGTTTATAACTTATTCTAGAAAACTAAGTGTGTTGGTGGCACTGTAGCTTGCTCAAGGTTGAACCTTGCTCGTAGAAGTCCGTAGAATAATCCCATTGTTACTTCCTACAAGTGTTCTTGAGATCATACTTATTGAAACCTTACTCGACCCACCAACTTACTTGGTTTAAACTTGGTTATGTCAAGTATTTGATCTGAAACAAAACTTGCTCGACTAAAGAACAACCTTTCTTGATGAATTGTAGTTTGCTCGATTTGAGAATTCCAGAAGATAACTTTACTCGATTTAAGATACCTTGCTTGAATAAGTTCTAGGTCTCGAAGTGCTAACTTTGCTCGTATTTCATACTTAGTCATTTATTTAAGAGGTTGAGAACATTCCAATCGTCCTTGATCTACTCTTGATCCCAACAAATTTCCCTTTTATGGCGGCCACGGTACGCTTTAGGGTTTTGGGAGATGCTTGATAAGGGTTGGTTTGGGTGGATTGAGGTGGAGGACAGTCACGTGGGTTGGTTGGGTTGGTTGTGAGGTGGTTTGTGTCCCCGGGTGAATCCACTTAGAGAGAATGGATTTAGAGTATTCTTATTATATATATATATATATATATATATATATATATATATATATATATATATATATATTGATCAAGGAGGCCAGGTGAAGCATGGATTTCGTATAGCCACCGAGAAACAACCGTGTTCGGATCTGATATGTCTACTTAGCGATTCATCCGGTGACTTGAAGGTCGCCAAAGGATTGAGTGTTGTGCGAGACCCTCTATATTCTTGTGGTGGGGCAAAAGAGTATGCATGAGGGTAAGCATTTAAAATTTTATAACAGTTGGGAAATGGCCAATAAATAGGGGTGTTAATCGTGTTGTACTTTCGGGTTTCGGGTTTCTCGAGTTGGGTTTTTCGGGTTTGAGAAATTTATTTCGAGTACTCATACCCAATCCTAATCTCCCCCGGGTTACTCGGGTTCGAGTTATTCAGGTTCAGGTTTTATGTGTGCGTGTTAATCGGGTTTTGAGTATTTAATCAAATAAACTAAAATAACATATATACGCTAAAATTCAAGCAAGTATATCATTTTCAATGTTTAGCTTACATATGTAAATGAAAAAAACATAATCCAATAGAAAGAGTCTGAATGAGTATTCGGTCGACTGATGAACTAACCCCGAAAAACCAATCGACTAAGAAATAATAGTCATATAATCTCTAGAATTAATTAATATTGAAATAGTAATCTCTAGATGGGGTTTGAGTTAGAATGGAATAGGTGACTTATAAAGGAATTGGATATGTGACGATATTCATTTAATAGGATAAGGTAGGAGATATAATAATTGTATTGAATACTCAGTAAAATGAGTTATCCGGGTTTACCCAAACCTATTAAAAGGTATTCAGTACTAGACTAGTATTAATTCGGGTTGTACTCAGGTTTGTTAGATTCGGGTTTGGGTTTCATGAGTACGAGTACTTTCAGGTTCAGGTTAATAGTTATTCGGGTTGGGTTTCGGATGCAGTTAAAAATGCAGCCCTAGCTATATAGTTTTTCTAAACAGTGTTTATATACATTTTTTCATTTTGTCCACACTTTTATCATTTTCTTATCTTTTAATCCGATATTAACAAGCTAATGACTTTGTTAAACTCTTTTCACAACTTGTAACAAGAGACACAAATAAGTAAAGAGTTAAAGGTTAGAAATGAGACAACCTGCTATATAGAGGTTCAACTAAATGTTTCAGTCTATGTTCTCTCCCCGATCCTTGACCGAGAGTTTTCTTCACTAGTCGTCACCCTAAAATGGTAAGGGTCACCAATACAATCATCTCACTTTTCAAAAAAAGTGATCACCTTCTTCACTAAGCACACCAAGTACTTAGCTTTACAATTTCTTTTAATCTCACTATACCAAGATAGTGAGAATCCTTTGAATTTCGTCAAATTTTAAACCTGAAACCCCACTCGTTTTAATTTCAGTATAATTTAAATTCTCATTTAAACAACAAAGTATTGAATTTTATGTTATTTTGTTGTTTATAGGTATATTGTCACTTATGTCACTTTATGCGCACAACTCATTTCGAAAAGTTATGTTAACTTAATCCATCCTTAGAAGCTTTGAATAGTTATAACGCTATGTTTTGACTATAAGATATATTTTCATAATAATTATACTCATTCATTGATAATATGTCACATTACATGTTACACTAGACTTTTGACTAACATATCCATCAAATTAATATTGTAATATATTTTCTTACATTTTTAAATTCTTTTAGAAGAGTCACCCCCGGTCATTCCACAAATCAAATTTATCAACTAAAGCATTTTTAAAGTAATCTCCTCCTTTTGGCATAAATAGGAACCTACTCCTCTATTCAATTTGCACTTACTTTTTTACAACTTCAAGAGAATTCTTTTTTTCTTTTCATCTTCAAATGTAGGATTTTAATTATTCAAGTCTTCTTCATATTATACACATGCATAATCCATACACCATGGTGTATAGGGTGGATGAGACAAAGAACACAATAATATGATCTATGACATTTGTCAATTTTATCCGTATTTGTATTTGTACTTGTATTTGTATTGGTACTGGTATTTGTTAGACTAACCCGTTTTATCGTTTCAATGTATTCTTATTTGTTGTTCATTGTTTATATATTATTTTCGATGATTTAAATTTATTATTTGTTCATTTTCTATTCGTTTTGTTTAAGTAGCGAAACTCCGGGATTTAAAGCTTTATTAAAATAAACAAGTTCCAAACTATGCGGATATAATATGCAAATAATCTAAACATATTAACTATTAACAAGTTATTATAACACTTGAAAGCTTAAAGGTTTATATGTAAATTTAATTTAATTTCTGATTTAAAACATACTAAAAGTACAAGGGCCATTTGTGTAAAATGCATTCAAAATATATTAATTTAATATAACCATAACCCCATCCCCAGCCACCGTCAGCGAAGCTGACAGCTCCAACGAGCCTTAATACCCCATTATACTCCCATTTTAACACAACTAAATATCATAATACTCGTATACTATCATGGTAAAGCTTTAATCACGTGAATAACGCATTTAATCGCCTTAAATATGCAGATTTTAAGCCGGGAACGTCCGGATTTAACTCAAAACACAATAATGATTATTAACACCAATAAGCTCCAATTAGAAGTATAAAAAGGACCTAAACCTTCATTTCAACTCGTTCCAACCGTCTAATCCATCTCGCACCAAATCAAGTAAGTAAGATCTGTTTCTTGATCATTTTTAACCGATAAACAAAACCCTTAACTTTAGTTTAACTTACATGGAACGGATATGGTGAATTGAAATCTAGGGTTTATTTGGGAAAATGATGAAACTGAATGTTAATATTTATATTTTTATTTGTGCAATATTATCAAACAATCAAGCTGGTCTAGTGGTTGGGTCAGTGTGTTGTGAACGTGGGGACGCGGGTTCGAACCCGAGTTAGTGAATTTTTTTTTTGTTTTAAACATTTTCTTTATTATTTAAAAACCAAATAAAATTATTATAAACTATATCAAATCAAATAAATCCGTCACAAATTATTTTTAGCTTTTGACCAAAAAACCAATCTTTTCAAAACCCGTCAATTTTCATTTAAACTCGTTAATTATATATATATATATATATATATATATATATATATTGTTCGTAAAATCTTATAATTCGTTAACAATTTCATTTTCAAGATTAAATAGACCTTTAACACCAAATTCAATAGACGTTGTAATATTCAAACTTAGTAATAATCTCGTAATTAAAATAATTTAATTTATAATAATAAACCAAGAAAATTTCGTTAAAGTTTAAATATTAAAATTCCTTAAAATAATAAAAGTATATATTGTAATAATAAAATATGTAAACTATAAACCAAAGTTAACTTCATAATCCTGTTAAGTTAGTTAAAAATTCCCAGACTTCTTATTTTAGCTTGCAAGATTCGATCGTTCAGTTTCAATTAACGCGCTTTTGGTTTTTATTTCCGGTTTATCATTTATCTCAAAAGTGAGTTTCTCATACCTCTTTTTTAGTTTTTTTTTATTACTTTTGGGGGTTGCATATGTATTTTATAAACTCAAGTATTTACGATTTTGTTTACAAACTACCATTCATTATATAGACTTGTGTGTTTGCTTAATCACTTGCTCGAACTTACTTGCACGTGGTGGCCTCAATAAGTAAGATCATACACCCACCTTCGCACTAATGACCATTTTGTTAAGAGTGGAAAAGGCCTTCATTTTCCAACTACGTTGGTTGTTATCAACTGGAAAGGACCTTACTTGCATGATTATTACACTTGTCTGGAATTGTATGACTTTTACGTATCTATATCAAACTATGTGAACTCACCAACTATTTAGTTAGTTGACATTATTTTATACATATTCTATAGGTACCATTGTTAGAGGACGACGCTATAACGAAGACACTAGACTTATGATATTTGAAGTAAATATTTGAAATGTTTCACTTCCTTGTATTTTCTTTATTATGAGTTTGTGTATTTGATGCTTTTAAATGAATTAATGATAATATTGTCACTTAATAGTGTCACATGTGTTTTGAGCAATCTGTATGTCACAATAGGGCATTTTCGCTTAAGTCGGGGTGTTACAGATTTGTATCAGAGCCGTGACTATAAGATAGCACTTTAGACGCAGTGTTCTAGTTAGTTATAGCTTATTTATTGAAGTTCATGATTAGAAATTATGCGGCGTTATTTGATTGATCAATGCACTTGTTTATTATTTTATTATCAATTCATTTACATCACATGTACATAAAGCCCAAACAATCCAATGCCTATGCCTAAAAACAAAGATTTTCAAACATTTTCAAGAATCGATTGTTTTCCGGTTTTATGATATTTCTTCTTCTTAAAGATGGTTCTATGTGGCAGGTATGTTGTAAACAGTAAGGGGGGCGTGCTTGTTTTCTGAACTCTTTACACCAAGGTTATTGAAACCTAAGGATAAACAATGCACATAAATTCCAATCAGACGCGGGACTCGGTTGCTTACATGGAGAGTTCGGAAAGGGCGTATTCGATTATTGTTACATGCATGTTCAATATCTTTTCAAATGACTAATCTTTATTTTGAATGTGTTTGTTTGTGACTGTGCGAGAAACCATGGCATATAAATTTGAGGCCAAGCATAATATGTGTGCACTCCTTCTAGTGACGGTGGAGAATTAATCATTGGAACTAATGATAAATTGGCTGAATCGCTCAAATCTCATATTCACCCTCACAGAGAACAAGGTTCTTTTTAAAAATCATCATACTAATTTTTGTGGTTCTGCTGAATACATTGATGATGTAAATGGGCAACACATTGAGGCCACAGTTATTAGGAGAGACATCAAAATATTTGAGCAAACAATCTGCACAAGATTATAGCTGAACGTTGACTTTGTTGAACAATTGTCATATTCTCAACAAAGATTATTGAGAATATTTCAAGAAACAGTGGGTTACCAGGAAAACATACATTAAGGCCAATTTCATAAGGGAAAATTTCCTTTAATATACATATTTTTAATCTATCATGTGATAAAAAGCCTGTCGTTGAGAAGATGAACATGAACACTTTTATGCATGGAACTAGTTACTGCAACATTGGCTATTGTTTACAATCAACCTTTTAACTTTTCAAGGATGATATTTGAAGAATTGGTTGTTAATGCATGGAAGAAGGGAGAATGATAAATTTTTTATGTACCCACGGTTTCTACAAATTATTTTCAATGGGTTACTTCAAAATTTACCAACTACTGGTGCCACTCTTGGTCTACTAGATGCCAATGTCTATCATAGGATCCGTAGGTTGGCCTCTACAAGTCAATTTAACCAAGATGTTTAATTTGATGTATTACCTTGGTTATTGAATGATCATGTGGAAATGATGGAGGTTCCTGCCTCATCAGATGCAGAGGTGAACAGTAATGAAGAAAACAGTGATGAGATGAGACTCTCTTATTCATTTATACAAGTATAAAACAATTGTTGATCTAAAGGTGATAGTAACAACTAACAAAAATGGTTACAAGCTACTGATAAACTTATTACAAACAACTGTCTATAGAGAATATTATACTAACTATTGATAAACAACTAATGTTTAAACCATAAGTTGTTTGGATATTAGAAATCACGTAATCCGATGTAAACGTTTTATTAAGTCTTTAGTACAAACAACCCGTTCATCTTATAGAGTATAAATAAGTTTTGACTATTTGTAAAGCTTTAACGAATTCACTGTTGGCTTTTAACAAGATTATCAAAGTCATATAAACCCATTTATATGAAAACGCAGCGGATATGAAATTTTTAAATTTTGTTATTTTGATTAATATAAAAACGATTTTATATATAAAAACCCAAGCCCCGGATCCATATACGAAATTACATGCTTACCAATATAAACAACCATAGGGTGTTTATGTAATATACCTTCAAGACTCCAAGAAATGAAGGAGATGATGATTTGAAAGGCTAGTATTGAATGAGAGAAGAGCCTCAAGCTTGTATACCCACAAGCATCAAATAAACACCCCTTTTTCTAGGATTTGATAGCACCGATTAAGGAAAAACTTCTTCTCTTGTTGATCATTCTTTGGCCAAAATCCAAGGAGAGAAGGTAAAGAGGAGAGTGTTTTAATATTGCATGTAATCTTAGTGGTTGTGTTTATGTTGTGTTCTAAGAAAATATAAAGAGAGATAATTATCAAACAAGTGGGTGGGAAGTTTCCCCCCCATAAATGGCTGGCCCTAGGGCCAGCCATTTATTTTCTCTTTATTTTCTGGTAACACACTAATACTCCATTTACTAGTCGCAGGTCTATTGAACTTTTGTGACATGTAACACTTTTAACATGCCATAAGTTTCATGCAATATATGATAACCATTATATATATATATATATATATATATATATATATATATATATATATATATATATATATATATATATATATATATTTGTTAGCAAACTTAAATAATATCATAAGATAATCTCTATAATAAGTTATCCATATTATTTATTGATTCCTCAAGTGCAAATATTTAGACACCCAGCTTTTAAATATCATAAGTGTTAATATTTATTTGTTAGATCATATCTACACTAAATATCATGGTGTTTATTTAGCTTGTTATTGGGTATGACCCGAATTCGATCATAACGTACTAGCCACATCAGTTATAATATGTGTCTTGGCAGACTGAGTACAACAATCTCCCACATTCAAAATATACATAGAAGATTGATGCAAGTAGCATATACCACCTAACTTGTAATGGATACCGGTTTACTACCCCTAATACGTATGACAATGTGCCATTAAATAACATCATCCCCTTCATGTCCCTTACTTGAAATAATTTAGGTGAATCTATCATTTATCCTTTTTCTACAGACGTCATATCAAATCCAGAGACACAGAGTGATCATTCTCTGTTGATTTAACTTAGCAGGTCTTAGACATCTTACTCTTAATGAATAAGAGGGACAAATCCCCTTTTGACTGCATATGTCTCTCACAATCACCTTGTATCACACTTGATCTTAGCCTTGTGTACCGTCATGTTTCTAAGCAGAGAAGAAGTAAGTCAAAGTGTAATATTTGGTGAATATCAAGACCCAATATGTATCTCAGGTCAGAGGATACTATGATATTCGGCTGTACTCAAATTTACTTATGATCAATCACAAAGATTCCATGTAGTAACATTTGAGGGCGGGCCAGTCCAATATTTATATCCCATAAATATCTATGAACCTTGGCAGCAAACCCTTGCTCTATATTCATATCTTATGAATATCCACCAATCCAAGTTCATAATAGTCTTACCTTCATATTTGTTCTCGCAAATATGAACGACTACAAACATTTAGAGCAATTAACTTATTCACGGATTTAAACTTGTTAAAATGGAACATAACTCAAAATGTCATAATCATAAACCATAATCCTATGAATGAGTCAAAATAACAATTGTTCCGATATCCAGATACAAAATAGATCAAATCAAATCACTAGAATATCGAAGTCCTAAGGTGCAAGTATGACCCTCATGCTTCGGTTTCTCAAGGAGCTTCGTGAGTGGATTCAC
The DNA here is from genome assembly GCF_021521415.1 of Bidens hawaiensis. NCBI lineage: Eukaryota > Viridiplantae > Streptophyta > Magnoliopsida > Asterales > Asteraceae > Bidens > Bidens hawaiensis. The sequence continues at coordinate 211,417 of NW_027495849.1, forward strand.
AATGTTTTGATCGGTGTGAGATTTGAAAATACATATCTTTCCTCATATCGATCAGTTTGGAATCTCGCATCCGTGTAACCCTTTACAACGAGTTCCTCCTCACCAGAGCCATATATTAGAAACATATCCTTTGTCCTTCTAAGGTATTTCAATATACTCTTAACCGCCATCCAATGGCTACTTCCAGGATTTTGTTGGTATGTACTAGTCATGCTCAAAGCGCATGAGACATCTAGTCTAGTGCATATCATGGCATACATGATGGATCCTATAGCCGATGCATATGGGATTCCTTTAATTTTCTCTTGCTCATCCTTTGAGCTTGGACATTGAGATGCACTCAATATCGTTCCTCTTTGAATAGGTACCAAACCTTTCTTAGAGTTCTCCATCTTGAACAAGATTTTATCAATGTATGCACTTTGATTTAAACCTATCAACTGCCTTGATCTATCCCTATAGATCTTTATTCCCAAAATATAGGCGGCTTCACCTAGATCTTTGATGGAAAAACAACTCCCAAGCCAAAATTTAAAACCTTCCATGGTTGGAATGTTATTTCCAACCAATAGTATGTCATTAACATATAATACTAAGAAGTAATGATGCTCCTACTAGCTTTCTTATACACACAAGCCTCATCAACATTTTTGATGAATCCAAATTTCTTGACCTTTTAATGAAAACGATGATTCCAACTTTTAGATGCTTGTTTCAATCCATAGATTGATTTCTTTAACTTGCATGCTTTATTAGGATGTTGTGGATCAATAAAACCTTTGGGCTGAACCATATAGACATCTTCTTCAAGATGTCCATTTAGAAAAGCGGTTTTGACATTCATTTACGAAATCTCATAATCATAGTATGCAGCTATAGCGAATAATATCCTAATTGAGCTTAGCATTGCCACGGGCGAAAAAGTCCCATCATAATCAACCCCTTGAGTTTGAGTAAAACCTTTTGATACAAGTCTTTCTTTATAAGTATCCAAGTTTCCATGCATATCGGTTTTCTTCTTGAAAACCCACTTACTTCCAACTGGTTTGGAGTTAAGAGGTGGTCCAACCAAATCCCATACTTGGTTGTCATGCATGGATTGCATCTTAACATTCATAGCTTCAAGCCATTTGTCACAATAGGATTGTGCCATTGCATCATGGTATGTGGTGGGATCATCTGAATCTACCACATAGCATCCATCCATGAAAAATCCATATCTTTCGGGTGGATTACTAATTCTACCAGATTTTTTAAACGTTTTGTGTGTCTTGATCATCCATTTGATCATTCTCAACAACCTCTTATTGAATGCTAGTTTCAACCAAACGAGTATCGGCTTGTGGTTCTCGATCCTCCTAGAGTTCCACTGTTCTACTAGTTCGTTCCATAAAGAACTTAGTATCCAAGAACTCGGCCTTTCAAGCAATGAACACCTTTTGCTCGGTTGGGTTGTAGAAATAATATCTCATAGAGTCTTTAGGATATCCTTCAAAGATACACTTGGAGGATCGGATTTCAAGTTTTTTTGGGTGTTATGTTTGACATAAGCCTCACAAACCCCATACCTTTAAATGAGATAGTGATGGAACCCTTCCATGCCATATTTCAAAAGGTGTCTTATCCACTTTCTTGGTTGGTGACATATTTAGAATACGGGCTGCTGAGAGCAATTCGAAACACCAAAATGATAGAGGCAATGTGATTCTAGCCATCATAGGTTGAATCATATCCAATAGAGTTCGACTCCTCCTTTCGGACACACCATTATGTTGTGGTGTTCGGGTTGAGTGAGTTGTGAGATGATTCCACAACTTCTAAGATGATCTTGAAAGGCATCACTAAGGTATTCACCTCCTCTATCCGAACGAAGTACTTTGATGGTTTTATTGAGTTGATTTTCTACTTCATTTTGGAAGACTTTGAACATTTCAAAAGCTTAATCTTTGTGTCTTAACAAGTACACATACCCATAACATTGGGCAATTCCTCATCCAATGTCCTTTCTCACAACCAATCAATGCATGGGTCCTCCGATCTAACCTTTAGATTCTTCTCCTTTGGTTTGGTTGGTTCCGCTTTAGCCTTTCCTTTGAATTTACCCTTGACGTGTCCCTTACCTTTGGCAACCTTTTCCTTAGGTTCCAGGTGATGCCTCTTTTTATTTCCAGCTTCATCGATCGTGAGAACCGGTAAACCTTTTAACCCATTCTCGCTTCGGCCGTTTTGAGCATTGCGTGAAGCTCACCAATGCTCTTCTCCCATCCATTCATGTTGTAGTTCATGACAAAAGTCTCAAATCTTTTGGTTAGGCCATTAAGGATCATATCCGTGGCTAACTCTTTTGAAACGGGACATTTTAGCCGTTCGAGTCGATCAATGTGGCTTTTCATCTTAAGCATAGCCCGGCATCCCTCTTTGCTTTCAACTATTTGAGATAGGTTGGACATTTCCTCA